>NW_019170475.1:0-21405 GCF_001890805.1 Aspergillus glaucus CBS 516.65 | reverse complement strand
GGATATATCTATATATGCTCTATATGCCTATATAAATATATTTTAGATATTTCGATGCTTTGCTGCTTAATAAGCCAAATGGATGACTGCGGATTCGGCGCGGATTGGCGCGGATTTTGCGGCTTCGCCACTCTAGTGCCAACACTGTACAGTTGGAAAATGTATGTCACTGACAGCCATGAGATGGTAGGTAGTAAAGAGAAGGTCATCAATATTGACTGATGATTGTGTCTTTGCTCCTAGATCCAGGTTGTACTCATTGGTAAGGGTGGTGCACACTAGCTAGTTAAATAAGTCTTGATCCTCACTTATCTAAGATATTCAGATATTCACTTACTTTTGTCATCTTCTGTCTTAGGTTGTAAGGAAAGAGGCAGTCCATTTCCTCACACCAAAACACTCTCCAGTATCATGCAAAGACCAGAAAGCCTGATTGGTACACAACATCATGGTTCTCAAGGTACCAATGAAGGAACCCTTTGATAAGTTTCAGTGTGACATTCTTGAGCCAGTACCTGTAATCCAGTGGTTGAAGCAGTGAAGTAAACCTTAGAATTAGATTAGAAGCCAAAGAGCTATACATAGTAGCAAAGATGCACCTTTGAAAATTACATCACACAAGATGCACATTTCATTTTGTTGATTCAGTGAAGTTACTCTCCAAATGAACCTCAGGCTGTTGGATGAAGCTGTTCCAGTCTACCTGGCCTGCTGTTTTTGTTTTTGCTCTCCTGAGTCATTGGTCTGGCGGTATAATGAACTTCTTTTCAGCGATATTTATGTATGATCTGGGAGTCATAGAATTTGGCAGGGTTTCCTGGATGGAAGAAAAAAAGAGATTAAGAAAGATCATGTACGGGCAGACGGCGGCCATTTTATCTTCTACACTCATGATGTACGCGCCAGGTATAGACCTAGATATAGAACTTGGATGAATTTAGTATAGTCAAGATGCGCTGTTAAAGCGGCGACCCCAAGGTGAAAAGACCACGCACAAGTGTGTCTTTTCCGCCGTCACCCAGAGTTACTCCGTAGACAAGACAGACATTGTGATTGGATGGACGATGCCGGTATATAGCAGTTTCGGGCATGCTACATGAACTGTTTAAGCAATTCCTTGCGATGCTTTTGCAATGTGACTGAAGGATAAAACCAAACTTAACGCAGCATCGTATATCATTTCTACAACCGCACACCCGACAACACATGGCCCGATACATACATCGATACATCAAACGTATGACGTAGGGACTCAGCAAACAAGCACTCAACTCCATCCTGCACTCCATACCGAGAACTCCATATGGAGTCTCACGGAGCGGTGCGGAGTGTACCGAACCGACTCTCAATCTCCATACTCCAGACGCACGATTCCTGCTCGATGATGTAGCCACGGGGTTCGTTTCTACCCCACGAGTAGGGTTGCAGTAGTGTGAAGGCAGAGGATGGAGGGGTGTCAGCACAATTCTCCGTGTTCCGTTCTTTCTCCGGAGTTATGGCAGAACTTCGGAGGGATTGGGTTAGTCAGTGGTGTTAGTGTTTGGATGGTGCTAAAGCGGTGCAGGTGTAAGTAAGCTTTGGGCGATTCAGGGAATGTGTTATGGTTTGCCCTATGAATTTAGATTTTTTTTTTTTTTTTTTTTTTTTATATATAACTAGAGACACTGCAGTTTTTCTACTCTACTATTTTATACTCAGTACATATCAAGCACGAGTACTCTTTAGCAGCAGACTTGCACAAAATCCATACACATTTCACAAGCAATTCGGACCGACTGACATAACACCACAAGGGCTAACTAACTAACCCGGACCGACTAAACCAGACTAGTCTGATACAAAATAAAAACGGCATCCCGATCCGATGCAAATTTTCACCGCAATCCGAAACCGATGGCACTAAACCCGACAAGAACAGTCTTAACGAGAAAAAGTCACACCATACCGGACTAGTTCCGAAGGATCGGCTGGGTGAAATTTTTGCAAGGTTGGGATTTGCGGTTTAGCAAAGCTTGCTGTTCACTCTGTTATTCTGAATGTATTCGTAGAGTATGGCTTCTGTAGAGGTAGAAAATACAAGTAGATATTCGATACTGTGCAAGTGTACAAGTACAAGTACTCCGTCCACTCGATGTACTCTGTACAGCCATGGCAAGAGTGTAAATATCCTGAAGATAAGAAACCGAAACAGCATGATCAGCACCGGTGAGCACAAACGGCAGAGTTTAACCAACTCGGCACACCGACGGCCTCCCGATCCCGAGCAGTCTCCGATTCCGCCCAGTCCTCCCAGGGGCACACTCGTCCGTTATCAGGGATGTCGTGCTTTTCTGATAACTTCAACATGTGTAGATATAAAAGACATTCCTCGTCTCTCAGGTTTACTAGATTTCTCTCTTTTTGCCTCTTTTCCGGCCTTTTTCATGCTATCCGGACAGTACAAAGTGCGTCGGCTCGATAGGCAATGCTCGGCAATGCCGAGAAACGGATCAACTAGAATAATAAGCTAGAAAACCGGCACCGGTCGGATCCCGACCATATGTGCGGTATTAGTATCCATACGGCAGGCGAAATGGAAGTGAGTCTCGGCACGAATGCCTCGCCCAGTAAGCGACTGGTGATGATTCCATTAAGAATGCAGAAAGGGGATCGGTGGGGCTTTTGCTTCTTTTTCTCTCATAGTACAGAGTACTCTGCCTACACAGAGAATACGAAATAAAGAACTCGTTCATGCTTGGTTTACATTGGCTTGCATTCCGGTGTTTTGGATGCCCCTTGCGGTGTCTGATTATGTATTGAGACTTTTACTGGGGCAATGTTTGTTTACTCGTAAATACGGAAGGCCCAAACCAAAACCATGAGCTTCTAGAATGCCGGTGTCACGGGAGAAACAATATCAGCGGTTAGTTCACGATATTGGATGTGGAGCGTGCCGTCACGCGATTATAAATACTCCGTAGCTGTCACTACTCCGGATTATGTATGTACAGTATGGACGGTGTGTCGAAGTCATGAAGAGATTCAACTGAGGCAAAAGAAAGCGAGTCGGCATGATCCGTATATTTGTACGGCATGCCGGTCGGTACAGTAAACATAAAACATCTCATACTCATGCCCGAAGCGTAATAACGAGAGAAAAAGTAGTCCTAACCCATCTCCGGTTCTCCACGGCTCTCTCCACCATTAGTGTGGTTTTTCCCCGAGTTCTCCCACTACTTGCCCACATTTTACCCTCCACTCGTTTCTCCATACGGCGGAGATGAAGCCAATCCGACATTTTCCCCGACTAGACTACCAACTCGGGTATCCATTTCTGTATGTCTCTCGCTTCGGGCCAATGACGGCCTCCCGAGTCAAGCCTCAGCGCCTTGCATGAGGTAGGAAACGTCTCCAACCGGTGCCAGATGGTTCCCTCCCTCTTTTTTCCCCGTGCGTCTTTCCTGTGACCAGTGACCATGGCATTCCCCCCCGGAGAGACCCCGATATCCACAATTTCCCTTCTTCTTCTTTCTTTCTTTCTTTTTTTTTTTTTTTTCCTTCTATTTTTTCCCGTTTTGTAGTTCTCTTGGCAGGTCCCGGTTGCCGATGGGGAGGGAGATGAGGTTGTTTGGATTGCGGGACAATATAAGAATGTCCCCGGTTCCTCCTTTCCTTTGACTTTTTCTCTCCTCTCCTCTATCCCTCTCTTCTTTTTTTTTTTGTTTGTCTCTTTATACTCTGGGGTAGATAGACACAATGGGTGTTCCCAAGTTCCTATCCAAGCTGCAGCCCTCGGCTCAGGACAACTCCCAGTCCTCCACCCCGGCTCGGTCAGACTCCAATGCCGAGAAGGATACTGGCATCATCGATGACAGCCCTGTCAAGTATCTGACATGGCGGTCCTTCATGCTGGGTATCTGTGTGTCCATGGGTGGTTTCATCTTCGGTTACTCTACTGGTAAGCCCTACCTTCCTGCCCTTGGCTTCATGCCTTTGTGTTAACTGACAGGACAGGTCAAATCTCCGGTTTCACTACTATGAACGACTTCAAGCAACGGTTTGGTGAGGACATGGGTAATGGGGAAATGGGTTTCAGTAACGTCCGGAATGGTTTGATTGTCGGTTTGGTATGTACCCTACTTACCAAGAAGGGTTGAGAAGAATTATACTAACGTATGAAGCTCTCCATTGGTACCATGGTTGGAGCCCTAGTCGCCGCCCCCATCGCAGACCGTCTCGGCCGCAAATACTCCATCTCCTTCTGGGCCCTCATCCACATGGTCGGCATCATCGTTCAAATCGCCACAGACACCAAGTGGTACCAGATCGCCGTGGGCCGTCTCGTCGCCGGTCTGGGTGTCGGTGCTCTCTCGTCCATCGTCCCCATGTACCAGTCCGAGTCTGCACCCCGTCAGGTCCGTGGTGCCATGGTCAGTGCCTTCCAGCTGTTCGTCGCCTTTGGTATCTTCATCTCCTACATTGTCAACTACGGCACCCACAACATCGCCTCGACTGCTTCGTGGCGTATCACCATGGGTGTTGGCTTTGCCTGGCCTCTCATCCTGGGTATTGGTACCCTGTTCCTGCCCGAGTCGCCTCGTTTCGCCTACGGCCGTGGCCGCTTCGAAGAAGCCCGCCAGGTTATGTGCAAGCTGTACGGTGTCCCCTCGAACCACCGCTGCATCGCCCAGGAGATGCAAGACATGAAGGACAAGTTCGACGAGGAGCAGAGAGCCGGCAAGGCCCCGTGGCACGAGATCTTCACTGGTCCTCGCATGTTGCACCGTACCATCCTTGGTATCGTGCTCCAGTCTCTGCAGCAGATGACCGGTGCCAACTTCATCTTCTACTTCGGTAACAGTATCTTCGGGACTATCGGTCTGGACAGCTACATCACCCAGATTATTCTTGGTGCGGTTAACTTTGGTATGACCTTCCCTGGTCTGTACATTGTTGAGCACATGGGTCGTCGTAACTCGCTCATCCTTGGTGGTGCTTGGATGTTTGTCTGTTTCATGATCTGGGCTTCGGTTGGTCACTACCAACTTGGTGTTAGCGACTCGGCTGGTAATGTTATGATTGCCTTTACCTGTCTTTTCATTGTCGGTATGTTTTTCCCCCGGTTTCCCCTTTGCTTCCATCTTCCCGCCACTTTTCCACCCCCTTGTCCACCCGCCCGCCCCAACACAACCCCCACCACAAAACACAACAATTAGTCCCCAACTAACTCATAATTTTTCAGGATATGCCACTACATGGGGTCCCATTGTGTGGGCTATCTGCGGTGAGCTCTACCCAGCCCGCTACCGCGCCGTCTGCATCGGAATTGCAACCGCCTCCAACTGGACCTGGAACTTCCTCATCTCCTTCTTCACGCCCTTCATCTCCGGTGCCATCGACTACGCCTATGGCTACGTCTTCGCCGGCTGCTGCTTCGTCGGCATCTTCGTCGTGTACTTCTTCGTCAACGAGACCCAGGGCCGCACCCTCGAGGAAGTCGACACCATGTACGTGCTGCACGTCAAGCCCTGGAAGAGCGCTTCCTGGGTGCCCCCGGAGGGCATTGTGCATGATATTCACCCCCATGGTGATGAGAATGACAAGAGGGGTGAGGAGCAGCGGGAGGAGGCTGAGCCGATTGAGATTAGGGAGTAGATTTTCTGATTCTTTTCCCGGGTGTTTTCGTTTTATTCAATGGGTTGTTATGCATATACGCGTATGAGTATGGGCTATGATGGCCATTGTCATGGTTTTGATCTTTTCTTTTTCCTTATATATATATATATATCATCTTTCGAGATGTTGCAAATGATGGCGTTAGGTTAGGTTACCAGTCATAATTCGAATGTATACTATTTTCTACTCAAGTGTTCAATAGTCTATGCTATGATATAGCTATGTTACAAGTATTAAAACAAGTTTCAAGGACGTATTTAAGACCAAGTGTCCAAATCGTCAGTTTGATTAACTCCGAGCACCCTGAATCCCCAGCCTTACTGCGGGCAAAAGGCGACCAAACGCTTGCTGAAAATAATCCAGGTCTTTTTCTCCATTTTTCTTCTACCCATTCTGTTCTTTGGCTTTTCTACTGGCCTGTTCATATTCTCTGGTAGACAACCGGTACAATCAGTATCACTGTCGTCCGAGTACTCATGATGCACTCGGAGATACCGCCGAACTAAGTTCGTTCATTATTATTGCGGTAATCTCGACCAGACGATCCACTCTGGGCCAGTACGGCTTTTCCCTTTGCGGGACATGGGAATTGGGGTCGGCAAATTGCAGTAGATTGCATCTCGGTGCCGGAGCAGATCTTCATTGGCATAGTAGATGGTTGGACCGTCACATTGCCCACATGGACAGGGGCAGAATGCATGTTGGCTTTGAACATGCTATTTCCAATTATCAATACGCTTCACTTCGAGATCTGGCACATTTCCCTTTATTGACAGGCAGGATAGGGTGTCCTGCAAATTGAAGATTGCACCAGTAAAACCACCCACCACCGACACGGTTGGTCGAAATAATGCTCGGCCGCAAGCGCAGTAGTCATTATGGTCGCCATAATGCTTGTTCTCTTCAGCATTGAAACTTCGACCTCGGATTTGATCTGGTATTGCTTGTATGAGCAGGCCAAACACATAAGACCATTTGGGGCCCTTTCAGATGCGGTAATGAAGTTAGACTTCGGGCAAGTATAAGAATTACCTGAATTCGGGGCTTTCCAGCACTGTCACCGCATGAGCGATTGTGAGGGAACTCCTGAGGTATGCGTCTCCGAAATGGTAAAACTTCCTCTCCCGCCATTGCATCACAAGTAATTTGCAAATGTGCAACGCAGTTTAGCGTTTTGCTTGTCCGGACCTGGACCGTCCATGTAGTCGTCTATTTCACCGCCATGACACTTCTGGGTACTGAATGCGCTTGAGGCAGATTTTGGTGCCAACTTATCGTGGAAAGCGAGTTGGTCTGTGGAGCACCGATGTAATGTCGTGGAGTTTGTTCCGCACCTGGCCAGCAGGCGAGGGAATCCGAAGACGCACCCCAGGCACCTGGACTTCCACACGACCGGATGGGACGGGAACACGGGTACCACAAATAGCCTTCCGTCTCATGTGCATGTCAACACTCCTTCGCCATGGTGACCACCCGGATCTTGGCCATCTCCGTACCATGGTGGCGAGCCAGATGAGCACGGTACAACAACCGGCGCAGCTGCTCATTACTCTTCTCCGGCGTCTAAAAGAAGTCTGTTAGCAAGAACGCACATACCTCAAAATGGATCAAATCACATACAGCAACACACGACCACAGGCAAGGGCGTGCTCTACAGAGCGAGTAAGGGTCACAACGAAGGCACTTATCCGCTCATCATACTTGTTAGGGCAACCGAGCGCTTTCTAAGTGCAACTTAGGTAATTTTCGTATACTTCCCTCTCCCTTTTGCCTGACTAGTCTTTGACCTGACCGACCACGGTACAATCTGTGGCGCTTTGTCGTGCGAGCACTATGTTTGAGTCGGAGAGGTCTGCCATCCTTATGGCGATTTTGAACCAGGGTCTGACTTCGGGCAAGTATGAAAGTTGTCTTCCTTTAATTGAATGAAGACTAGGGCTTGCTTTATCGAGGCTCTCTCTCTGGCGAGAGCATTGCGATTTCATTAGCCTCCAAATCAGCCCACGCTGTTCAGGACATGAATATGTACAGTCCTGTATCGTCTCTAGCACTTGTCATAAATTGAATATCTGTAGCTCAGATTTAACTGAAGACCCGTACCCCGATGAGTGATACTGGCCAGAGCCAGCACGGCCCTGTCTCTTAGCCTCGATAATGCTCAGGTTGGTCCTCAGACGCTCGCCGGGGAAGAAGGCTCCAAACTAGGAAGGATGAAAATAATTTGCCGCAGATCTTATGTAACGAATCGAGGACTATGCTATCGATGACCGCTTGAAAACTATTGATATAGTTCTCAACCGTAACATTCAAATAATGGGGCACATTCTCAACTTTCAGCTCTGTTGATAGTTCTACTGACTGGCTTGTGGAGCCAAGCTTCTGGTTGTCAACTTGGATGTTGTCCTCTCCATCAAAAATACTATCATGAGCGTTGACGGAGAGCACTGCACTGTCCCTCTTGCCAGAGGGATATCCTTTGGTGCTGTCGGGGGGTTAATGGGGCGTGACTTCAGAGGTGGGAAGACTGTGTGCATTCCTATTCCTTCCGGAGTTGTGTATGTTATTGGCAACTGTGTGGTGTAGATTGATGTTGGCTTTATTGAGTCCTTTATGATCCACGTACTCATCACTGTCCTTGCAGCACCGCTTCTGGGGGAGAAATGAGGTGTCCGCAAACTCCGGCCCAGCTTATCGTGGAACCCGGCGCTGGCCCGCATGTTGAAAATATTTGCCTGGGAGTCGCCGGTGTAGTCCCATGTAACGCCCTTGGCGGTAGTGGTGCCGGTGTTGCCCGCGGCAACGCCGGCGGATTTTTAGGAGACCCCTGGGAGGGTGGGTGAGATGCGCAATGTCACGCATTGCGCCTCTGCGGATGGCATGGGTCAAAATCTTTGTAAGGATGTCAGCGGCCAGGCCAACGACCTTGATGGCCATGTCGAGTGACCCAGCACCAACAGGGCGTGTGCATAGGGGCTAACCGCGATCCTTGGGGAGCTGGCATATGATTTTCCCAGGTACCTTCCATTAAATCTGGAAATCCCAGCATCTGGCGGCCTGGGCCAGGACTGTCGTGAGTGAAGCGTCATGGGTCTGACCCAGGCGTAACGCCCAAACCAACAGCAGCTTCACCACACACATTGGGTTGTGCTGTGGATTTCCAAGGGGCTCAACAAACACCACACGGTACTGGTTCGCCAGATCTGTTAACAAAAATATCAATTGGATCTTTTTTGGGGGAGGGACGCGGACTTCTGTTTCTCAAATCGCAAGGTAATTAACGCCTATCTGTTGCACGTCGTCACGCAAGTCTCTGAATATTAGATGCGTTGAGATTAGGCCGGCCTCAATCCCAGCCTTTTTTAGGGCCGCCCGCTTCGCCTTCACAAAACACTTTCGCTCCTCGTTCCCCAATTTTTATTGTCTTGATACCAAATGGTATGATCTAAGTGACTTATAATGAGGGACAGCTCATCCCTGTGCTTTTCTTTAACCTTGGTCATGGGCTCTGCCTGCCAACTGACCTTGTTAGCATTCAGTTTAAGATTGGGTGAAGAATTGCGCTCTCGCATTAATGGCTCATTCTCGTTTCCCTGGCAAGAATCGAGCACAATATTTGAAATTAGTTAGACGCATATGTTGCTATAATGTGAGAAAAGCCTTTTTCTCTCGGAATTCTGAGTGGTTTGGTTCCAAGAATCTCATGCAAGAAGAAAAGCGTTTTCGTTATTGTCCTTGTCTTTGTGATGAGGCTTGGTTCCGTGTGACCACCGTATGGGGAATTCCTGTCAATTCCTTCAAAGCCCAATCAGCGTATAGTCCATTAACCTGTACTCGCCAGACGATCGTCTATCTACTTGACGGGCACGGTTTCGGTGACTTGCACTTACTGGACGAAGGGTTTTCCTGACCACATCCCTCGTAAGACTGGCATTTATCATGCCCCTTGTCAAACGTGCAGATATGTTTCGGACACTTTTGCAAATGGCGAATGCATCGCTGGCACCAATCTCCTCATAACGTCTCAGGAAGCTGGGACCCAACACTTTATCTGTCCAAAGCTCCTGCCAAATCTTAAAGTAGTCGAGGCCATAGGTTCGAGGAATCTTGCTCAACAAGGACCAACAGAATCAAAGGAACCACCATGCCAGATTTTATGACCTCTTCGTATTCGAGATCAATTTACTCCAGCCTGACCCGATTATGAGTGTGAGATGTCGAAAGCCTGTACGCGTCTGGCAATCTCACCGAACTATAACATTCCAAAAACCCAGTGTGTGGCATAAAAGGTCAGGGCCAACCGTTTCAATGGGGTAGCTGGGAATAGAGCTCGCCATAATATCCAAGAAAGACGTGTCGGGGAGCGGACTGACGCGTAGCCCATTAAACCAAGACATTGGTCATCTCCAAATATGCCATATCGATGCTATTGCGGCCTACCAAAGTGCATGCGATGCATGCAGTCCGACAATATGAGAAAGATTTCGGTTGGTAGGTGGTCTGGCTTCTTGAAAAAGAGGCAATTTAATATCGGGCCGAGCATCGATAACATTTTACTTGTAGTGTTGGTACGATAGTCTCTCGCTTCCTGGACTTGTATCTGACCCACTGGCTTGGTTGTCACCGGGCATGCGCAATGCCTCTCCTCGCATGCTGTTGCGGTGTTCGAACCAACAGTCTTTGTCAGGTAGGCGCTTGCCTAGCAGCCATCATTTGCAGTCCGGTGCTTTTATAGTACCGCCGGACATCTGGGTCAATCTGCTCCAATGGATGGCAATTGGGAGCGATGATGTAGGAAGGGGGTAGGATGAAGTCTCTAACAACATCAACATACCACCTGTATATCACCTCGACCGGCCAATCTCGTTCGCTCCGATGATGCATGCAGCCTGTAGGAAGATGGCGAGGGCGTAAAAGACAGTGCGGTCCCATGACCGGCACCCCCACTGGTCCATCATGCGGGCCAGAACCTCAAGCCCCGCGCGCTGGCGGACCCAGATTCCCTTTGTTTCGCGTTACTAATTGGCGAGATTCCCAGGTATGCCCTGATCAGGCCCTGCTCGTGTTTTCTGTACACAGAGTCCCAGAAATGGGGATGCCTTCCCCCAAGAGGCCCAAGAAGGAAGAAGAGGGTCTTCTGGGCTGTTCGAAGGGGTCACTGTACTGTATTCTTGTCCTTTTGATGAGGTTTAGTTCATCGGACATTTGTGTCCAGAAACCCGCTGTGTTCGACATCGGGGCAAGTCTTCATCACACTATGCAATCACCAGTCAGAGCCGGACAGAAGCAGGGAACAATCCCACCCCCTGCCCATCCCAAGCCCCCCCACCACGCATCCCAATGTCCACAGACAAGGACATGTGCCTTGCATATTATCTCAAGGCCAGTCTCAATGTTTCATCGCTGTAAGGTTTGCTCGCAATTCGATCCTCCGCCTGGTGCTCTAGTATGCCCTCGATAAAGTTGCTTCCAAATCTCGAGCCACGTGTGGTGGTGGAGGCGAGATCCTCCTCCTGAGTCTGATGGATTGAGCGGCTAGGCGGTCAATGATAGGTTTGGTGGTTACAGGGACTGAGCTGTTAGTCGTTAGACCGCAATATGTGCTATATCGATGCTATAGGATGGAGTGTCTAATAGAGGGGAGAAATTGAGAATAGGATTGGATGGAAAGAATGAGAGAGTACTAGAGAGAAAGAAGAAAAGAGAAAACCCTGACTCCGGTATGAAAGTAGCTTTAGGGAAATTCACTCTTGACAGTTCCTATTGATAAAACGCAACTAGTTGACTAGAATTCACTCCCATGCATCTTACGAATTGTATACTGCCATGATGGCATCGGGTTGTATTATAATCCATATATACTATTTCACTCCAAAATCGCCCTGTGCAGCTGGTATAGTGATAGCTATATTACATTATCCAAAACCAGTAAGTATCTATCTATTCCTTATCCGCCTTGTTCTCAGAATGCGCCTGTACACCCTCCGCAGTACCCTTACTAACATTAAGATTATCCTCCACCGAAACACCCGGTGCAGCACCAGGCGCAGCGCTAACATGCGCCTTATGATTCCTCGTCTTCCCCGGCCCGAGCTCATCGTCACTATTCGCCAGACTCACATCCTGACTTTCGTCCGTCTGTTTTCTCATTCCTAGCTCCTTTTCTAGATCATGGAAGGAATGTAGTGTGGTCGACGCAGCTGATGCAGCTGCAGTGCTAGCACCAGTGATTAATGGGTGTTCTGTCTGGATAGTTAGGCCCTTGGAAACTGGCTCGTGGTGGGGGTCTGTTGCTTCTGCGATACGCTCGCGCGGGACGACGTTTTCTTTATCCAGATCCTGTTCGTGTTCATGTTCGCGGAGTGGCCCGTCGCTGGGATCGCGATGCTGGCCGCGCCAGTCCGCTGGCTCGGCTTCGGGGATTGGTTCGCCGGGTTTGGGCTCGGTGACTGTTTGGCCTACTGCCACTGGGGCGGCGACGTCGGTTCCCTTTTTGTCTTTTTGGAGGCCCAGTTCGGAGGGGGGTAGGTAGCGCCAGACCACCTTCAAGCGGTCGAGGGCTCTTACGCCCTTCTTTGTTGTGCCCTTGATTCCGTCTAGGGCCTCCCAGTCGGCCTCGAAGACGTTGGAAGCGTGTTGGTCGCCGCCTTCGAAGTAGGCGTTGAACCAAATGTGAGCGATAGATGTGACCATGGCCCAGCCGGTGTAGGCGGCTTTGCTGCGTCGTTCGAAGTCGATGTTCACGTCGGAGCTGGGGAGGATGACGGGTTTGCTGGGGCGGAGGAGGATGGCATTGATGCGTTTGGTAGACGTCGAGTTGCCGGATTGACTGGTGACGGTAGACTCTGTAGAGGGCGCAAACAATGACCTGGAAGACGTGCCTGACACAGCCGACAGAGGTTCTTGGGAGTCGTTCTTCTTATTGCCATTCTCCCCATCCTTCCCGCCATACAGCGTCTTCCCATCGTCGACGACCGTCTTTTCACTGCGATGAAAGAGGTGATAGCACTTGATCTGCTTCCCCTCCTCGACAAAACCCTCAATCGCGACCTTGACCCCATCCCTCAATCCCCAGACATGTATCTCGAGAATCTCCACCGGCCGCTCAACATACTTCTTATTCATCGACTTCGCCCACCGATCCACATATCCCACCCACCGCAGCTGACTGGGAATACTAACCCCGGGCCCAAACCCACTCCGCATGCGCCGTTCCGTAAACCGCTGAAGCGCATCCTCAAGTTTCCACCCCTGCTCGCTGATCAAATAACTGCACGCGACAGTCCCACTGCGTCCTTTACCAGCCTTGCAATGCACGACAGCCACCCTCTTCGCTTTATCCGACGATTTCCCATCCTCGTCTAAATCTTTCGAATCGTTATCGTCCAGCCTCTGCACCCAGTTCCGCATACTGGCCATCATGGCGGGGATAAGCGCAAACGGCGGGGGGTGGTGGTCCGGCCAGGGGAAATGGTGGATTCGTCCATACACCTCCGAGTCGGGGTATCCAGTGCCCTCCGCGCGAAACTCCCATATACACCACTCGGGGCCATGTTTCGAGTCGAGGAAATGAACCAGGGCGTCGAGGGGATTGCGGTACGCTCGTTTGGGGAAATTCAGGGAGGGGCCCGATGTTGCGATGACTGCATCGTTAACTATATACTCTTATCCCGTAAGTCCAGAGTAGAGACGTACTATCATCCGTAACATAACAAAGATCCAACCCAGCCTCGGGATGTTGCAATCGCGGACCGGCCACGATTTGTCGCAGGATCGACGCCTAAACCCGCCAAGCAACAGGTCAGCGAAACAGGGGGCAAGAATGGAGAAAACGAGGATTCTGACGTACCATGCTGCAGAACCCTGCCACTTGAAAAACTCCTATTAAGATCGAGGAATGGAGTTGCACAAAACCTGCAAGTTTGCGTGAGTCCAATTGGTGTTTTGTTGCAGCTGCAGGGCACGGTGTGGGAGGGGATGACGGCGCACATACCATTTCAATAGTTTAAGCCTAGCAGAAAGGGGTTGTGTGGTAATATATAATTACTAGTTGTAGGTATAGGATCACAGCCACGGATGGCAAAAGAAATCCAGCTGAAGATGGAGAAATGGAGGTTGTGTTGGCGGGATGATGTCACCGCCAGCATTTAGTTTTAATATTCAAAAGTATCATCCAGAGACATAATGAGAGACATGAAAATAACCACAGGCATATATCCAGACATTAAGCAAATACATCCCGACCATAAACTGTACAGCAATCAAAAAAGAACCCGATTCCCTATTTAGGCAACACCATACTGCTCATCAGCAGTAATATGAAACCGCTTCGCCGGAGCAGTAGCATTCGCACTCCCAACAGCCCAGAACTGCGCCTCGCCCTTGACCCAGGTATGCTGAACCTGGACGTCCCAACGCGACGACTTGGCAGGGTCAACAATGGCCGAGATCTGCTCGTTGCCGCAAGGCTGGTAGTCCTCCTTGCTCGTGGTGCCGGTGCAGGTGGTGTTGAAGCCGGGGGTGTTGGGGGTGCCCAGGCCGGCGATGTGGAAGTTGTAGGTGCAGTCGCCCGAGGTGCAGTGGGTGTTGAAGTTGGTGACGTTCCAGTTCAGGGCTGGGCTGGGCTTGCTCTTGGAGAGGGTTTTGAAGGTGCCGGCCAGGGAGACGGAGGAGAGGAGGGCGGTGGTGAGGATGGTGGTGAGCTGCATTTTGGTAGACTTTGTATATGTACAGATGCACAAATTTTATACAGAATTAGATATTAGAAATGAGAAGGATAGTTTTGAATGAAAGATGAAGAATAGGAGAAAAAGAAGCCTTATAAGGAACCTGCCAAGAAATCAGCTCTCCTGAATTTACTCTTTCGGGACAGTCGTTGATCTTTTGTTCCTTGACTATCTTTTACTCTGCTATATTATGGTGTGCTCTGGTCTGTGTTCTGCTATTGATACTAGGCTAGGCTATGCTTTGATCTGAATATCGCTCACTGTCCATGCTCAGTTTTGAGCTCAAACATCCCCCGGAATCGTCTGTTCTTCCCCCAAACCCCGTCGATGATCGTAATTTCGGTTATTTATAGCGATGAAGTCAGTTTCGTCAGAACCATACTCTCTAACTCTGTCGAGTACGAAGTAGGCAATTGCTTTCAATTCAAGACTGTGCAATTGATGCCGTTAAATGCAGGCAATGAAATTCTCCGAGTGTCAATGCAGCAATTGCACTGTCTACAGAATACCCCGAGACTACCAAAGTACATCGTACTATGCACACCGTACTCGTTCAAACCTGTTTAACCACGGATAACCAAGGAATCCTGCATCAATTAATTAACCTCAAACATGCCAAAAAAAAAAAAAAAAAAAAAAAAAATAGCCCAAAAATGGTAAATCCGGTCATGCATGTCTCGTCCCTGAGATCGCGACGAGTCAATTGTTTTGCACGTCTCGTTCCTGAATCGACGACTCGGTGTTGTACAGTACAGAGTGGACGGATCACTTGCGAGTCGAAGAGTCATAGTACTCCGTAGTATGGTGAACCGGATCCACCGAATAATTATGCAACAAGCTCGGGTTCCCGACTGGGTCTGGCTATTCTTAGTTCCGAGTCGGGCGCTTTCCGTTGGAGATTCAGGTACGGAATAGTCCAGACAATAGTATGGATGTGTCTTAGGCAGTATCGTACGGTTACACGGTGTATAGAGTATAGTACATCAAACCTTGACCTCTGGCTCTAACCCCCCGGCCTCATGTTCCATCCACCCCTCGTCTGCTTTCCCCCGAGCAATCGCCATCCGTCGCCTCTTCGCCTTTCTTCGCGCCTTAGTGACAGCCCGGCGCTCGTCTTTCGACAAGTTTGGAATAATCCAGCTCTCCTTGGGAGCCTGGACATATCGCGCAGGCGGCGATGAGGGCTTCTTGATCCGATCTTTCGGTACCAATGTATCCCCCGGTTCCTTGGTGCGGACTAGATCCCCACGGATGTTGGGGTGGTACTTCAACTGGACGGCGAACTTGTCGCTGGCCCCGGTACACTGGTCGCGGATTTCGGTTTTTGCTTCTTCGTCTGGTGTGAAGCCGCGCTCGAGCATGTCTTGGAAGTAGAGATAGGCGGACTCGTAGTTGCCTGCGTCAAGACACATGAGGATGAGGCTTTCAAAGGTCGTCGCGTTGGGAACCACTCCGAGAGAGGCCATTTCCTTCACGACGAACATGGCTGCTTCGCGGTTCTGTGCGTGGCGGCACATGCTGACGAGGGTGTTGTAGATAGCAACGTCGGCTCCCCCAGGGCATAATGTGTACAGGTCTTTGTACAGTTCCACCCCCTCGTCCACCGCAAACGGGTCGTCCTGTGCTTCATGGTCGCACAGCTCGATGACAACCCGGGCGCACTCGGGCGGGATATCATGCTTCGATGCTTTCAACCGCTTGAGCATTTCCCATGCGTCGCGCGGCCGAATTTTCGTCTGAATCATATATGTACGGACGGAACGCGTGGTGTTCTCTGCCAGGACCATGCCAGCTTTGCGCATCGAGCACATGACTCCAAACGCCAACATCAGGCTACCGGCTGTGGTATGAGTCTCCACCAAATTCTCGTAATCCTTCTGCTCAAGTTTGACCCCAGAGTCTGCCAGGAACCCAACAACCGACGCTGCCAAGTCGGCGTCTCCCGCACGAGATGCCATAGTCAGGACCTTAATACAGATCTCACGAGACGGTTGAAGGTATCCCAACTGTACCATTTGGGCCCAGACGAAGCGAGTAGCCTCCTCATGCTGAGCCGTACTCGCGACGTCCAGCACATGCCGCCACAGTTCCAACGACATATCATGGCCCTGGTTAACTCGAGACTGCATCAACCGAGCTACCTCGTCAAACTCTTCGAATTCGCAGAGGTTATAGATGAGCAAGCCATGTAGCCAATCCTGAACCACGATATCCTTCCTTTCCATATGCGCAATATGATCCAGTGCCAACTCAAACTGGTTCTCCCGTAGAAGACCAGCCACAACCCAATGCCATCCGGTGGGACTCAAGGGGAGCCATCTATCGCGCAACGTCCGTAAGATGTCCTGGCGAAGGAGGTAATCGGGATGAACGGCAAGTACCTAGAAACCAGTGTCAACAATGCCCAAATTCGTACGGCAATTGAATCTCATACCTGCAGCGTAGCATGCAGCGTCCCCGAATCCGCCGGAATACCATTCTTCTCCATCTCCTTAAGTAACCCACGCAGCACATCCGGCGACCCGCGCTCCGGGTCCGCATTCGCCAGAATCAACGCTCGATAATGGCGCACCCCCGGCCGAACATGGCGCATCCTAACCAACGTATGTAGTATTTGCATCGTGCTATGAACCCGGGGCCCGCGAGGTGATAATTCCTTCAGTTTCGACTCGAGATTCGCCGTAGATTGCCCCGCGAGGTTTTCTGGTACCCCGATGAAATGGTCTGGGTGTGTTTCGGTCTTCGACGGTGCGCACTGCTCGTTATAGGAATTCCGTTGCTCAGTCGAAGAATCCGTAGTTGAGACATTATCCGGTGCTGTTTTTGTGCCATTAGACCTATTGTCAGCACCGGCCGGGTTGCTGGTGCCATAACATCTTCGCGGTAGAGGGGTCCGAGTGGGCAGTCTGCCACTTTGTAGATCTCGCTTTCCCTTGATAAGAGAAACTCCAGGACGTTGCAAAGTCGCGTTGAATGATGGACAGAGGCAATACCAAAGCCCATCAAGTATAAGCTTCCTTTGCGGCATCAGGAGCTGTTGGGGATATCAATCTTGACTTTGGAATTTCCGGGGAAGTTCTATCAATATCTACGATCACGTGATTCTACAACCACCAGAGTAAAAACAAGCACCAAATGCCTCCAAGAGATTATTTGCCAATCATGTCAGATGCAATGCCACAGACAGTTCCCATTAAGATAATACAGAGCCATATACGCCAAGGCCATGCTCGACTTCAATCCCACCAGATGGACTTTCCTAGCAAAAATTCATTCACAACCATCTCTTTCTCTCCCCGGGGTATCTTTCATATCCATTTCTTCTGCAAAAAAAAAAAAAAAAAAAAACATAAGGAAAAAAGAAGGAAAATACGGTGATATTCCACTCCTTAGTTTCCACCTCGCCCTCTGCCCCGACCGCGTCCACGGCCCCCACGACCCCGGTCTCGTCCATCACCTCTGTAGCCACCCCGACCGCGACCCGAGTCGCGAGCGTGTTGCTGCTCCTTGACGATGTCGATGATTTCTTCGGGGATCCGTAGGTATTTGATCTAGTAGAGTGAAGCTGTTAGCGGGGCTCGTTGCCAAACAAACAAACAGCAGCCAGCCAGATGGAGAATCCAGCCTGTAGCCATCAGATGCAGAATAGGGCAAACGTACATTGTTTCCCCTCACGTAGACCTCTGGTAACTTGAAGAAGCGGTCACCCTCGGGACTTGTTTGCACAACCTCCTTCAGCACCAGGTTCATCCAGTTATCGCAGTTGGAGAGGTGGCCGTTAAGAGTCTCGCCGTTCTTGAGCTCGACAAGCATCGGGTGGCCTTGCGCGGCCGTTAGAATGCCCAATGGTAACTGTATGGCATTGTATGTTAGCACTTTGAAGCGGTGGGTTGAAGGAGTGGGTTGGGATGCTGAGCGCGTACCATTGTGAGATATGAAGCTGTGATGAGGTCGCGATAGAAAGACTAGGAATATAGATAGATGCCTCGACCCGCGCAAAAGATAAATCGAGGTGATCAAGTGAAATGAGCTTGGGAAGCCTGGATTTGCAGCGCTGAATGGCGATGATGACAGCTCCGCGGTGACTTTCGCCTGGAGAAATTCGGAAAAAGAAATGGCCCGAGATAGGCTTTATCGCCCAATGTAGCGCACCATATTCAGTCTTTGCCAGCACAAGTCCTACGAATTGGTCAACAGTTTACAATTGGACAATTGAATAACACATTCAGTGCTCATAGTAAATTACACAGGCCTCGCTTGATTAAGAAATATTACACCCAACACCGCAGCGCAACTCTATATCTTGGGCCGCTTAGCAGCATCTCCCTCGTCTTCTTCTTCGCCCTCGTCGTCATCCTCCACAGTGTATTTCCGCTTAACACGCTGGTCCCTGCCGAGGGTACCGCTGGGGTTCTCGTTGGCTCCATCCAAGATGGCAGTAGACTTCGCCTCAGAAATTTCTGCGGCTTCTTCTTCCCTAACCTTCAGAGTGTCTTCGCGCTCCTTGAATCCCTTGAGCAGAACCTCGTAGCCCTCTTCGACATTGGTAACGGTCTCTTCGAGCTTCTGGATGCGCTCACTCAGATCTAGTTGCATCAGAACATCACGAGAACGCTTGTACAGGCGCTGCTTGAGAAGCAGGCGCCACCAGTAGTATCGACGCTCGTCAGGGTCGTCTGTCTTGTACTTCTTGATCAACAACCGCGACATGTTGGCCCCGCCGGTCTGTCGGTTCTTGGGAGGAATCCGGCTCAGGAGGAACATTTCCAGGATGTGAGCGAACTGGGTAGGGGCGATTTTGTAGGACATGCGGATATCGTGGAGGAGTTTGATGGGGATAAGATCAGCAGTAGGAACGAGGCGTGGCCGTTGCTTTTTGGAGTGTGCTTCGTAAGGGTCGGGGTTGAGGTTCACTTTGTGCTTCGTGAATTCAGGTTGGAGGATGAGGTAGTCCGCTGTATCGCGAAGGGCGTCGAAAGCTTCGTTGGGGTCTTCGACGGTGAGTTCGACGATGGTCGGGTCATCAAAGCAATCGGTATGGATAGTAGTGTACAGATGAGTGCCATGGCCAGAGCCTTGGTGAGAGGGGAGAATCAGGAACTGGGCAATCCGCAGCCGGGACGGCAGCTCTGCAGGCCTGACTTTGTTCGGTGGGTAGGGCTCGTTGCTGACGGCAGGCGCTTGCGACTGGTCTCTCCTGTAGTGCCACCAGCGGTATGTCGTCGCATATCCAACGATAGAGTATTGCGAAGCAGTTGGCGTAGGAGGGGTCACCTTCTCATACCTGCATTCCGTCAGCTATCGCACGGGTAAAATTCGGAATGGCAACATACACAAAGTATACCGTCCATCTTTCCAGAGACCACTCGGGGTCCTCCGTGTCTAGAGGTGTACCGGCTTCGATGAACAAAGACACGAAGACCTGCGCGCGATCCAACAACCGTCGCACCGCGGGATCAGCAAGCGACCCAGCCCAGATCTCATATGTTCTTCCTCGAGTGACATAGTTGTGCACGCGCTTTCCGGGAGGTACAAAATCCTTCGCACTTTCGTCATTCTGAACGGCTTTCTCGTAGTCAGGGAGGTTGATGAATGCCTCTGAACATCGACAAGTTAGCTCACGTCATTCAGAAAAGCCATAGGATATACTCACCCTCCGGAACCCAAGGCTTGATGGTCTCCAGAAGATTCAATGGTTCTGCATCCTCGACCGCCTTGAACTTCTCATCGTAAGAGATGTGGACATGCGGACGAAGATCGTGAGCCGTGAAGCGCAACCGGATAATCAAGCCCTTGTAACCAAAGATCTGCTCTTCATCGCCAAAAATGGGGTATGTAAACTGCGGATGAAAGCCCGAAAGCGTCTTGGGTTTTTCCTGGCCGGGTTGCACAACGGTGATGTGCACAGCGTCATTCGCATCGCAGGACCCTATGTCGAGGCATTCCAGTTAGCTTGGCCATCATTTGGAGATTAGCGGGGAAATCGGAGAATAGAGAAGTACAATCGTCTTGACCAGACATCTTGTCGACGAATGGGCGCAGATTAATAGAAGCGTAGGTTGTATGAAGGTTGAAGGTGAAGGCGCAGACTTCTTTCCTCAGAAGCCGGCGATGGATGGCGCGCGTGGACCGCGTTGCGCGGAAGCACTGCTCAGTATGACCACTTCGGGCTTAGCTCCGTACTTGAGCAGCGGACATGCAAGCACTAGTTCACAACAAGGAAATATCTTTGGCAGGGCGAATTATAATTGGTGTCTGCTTGGATTAATTGCACACTTGTAAGTCGTAGCTTCCAGATGCAATCGTACTGTATGTGCATAATTAGTAATCTTGCACAAGCTTATCTGCATAAAAGCCTGAGCACAGTAGACAGTTATGATGTCACCTGATCCTACTATTTTTCATGTCTCACTGGTAATGATATTCAGAGCATTGTAAATTAGTGGAAAGAGAGGCTTGTTCTTGGATCAGTGAATGTGAATCGACTATGAGAATCTCGACGTCAATCCAATGCAGGAGTAGCCCGGAGTGTACGCCTCTTGATAGATAGAAGTAGAAATGATTTTAAGACTACGGAGTACGATTTTGTCATTAGTGAATTCCCATTAGCATCAACGGTCTTGTTGACAGGCTTTCAGGTACTCAAATACTCGAGGGTGTATAGCACGAAACCAATTATCATGTATAGAAAGGGTTTCACCACGCCGTTGTCAGTTGAACAGGGACACAGCAGGCTGTCGCATACAGGAACGCCGTTTAAACGATCGCTCTAGTTAAGCAGTAAAGTGGACGGGGCGCCTGGAACATCAAAATCAGCACCCAAGAGAAACACGTCTTTTTCACGCGTCAATCGACCGATAGGGGCCTTCTGGCACCTATAAACCACCATGGAGGCTCTGAGACCCCGTGGTGGTGGTATATCACACGCGTCACCCCCCGGAGTGGGCAACGTGGCCTCCCAATTCGCGGAAACACAAGATATGCCAGTCACCCCAACGCCAACCCGCTGGCGATCTGGGAACGCGAT
>NW_019170474.1:351290-515712 GCF_001890805.1 Aspergillus glaucus CBS 516.65 | reverse complement strand
ATCATGTAAAATCTGCTCATTTTGTTCATCATATAAACTGGATTCAAAAATAGAATCCTGTACACTAGATGAATCAAGATTAAGATCAATAAGATCATTGACCAATGTATGATCATGCTCAAGGTACTCATAAAAATTGATTGCGTCCATGATAAGAACTAGTTATACAAAAAATGTGTACAGTATATTACATTGAGCGGTAAAAAAAGGGTATGCTGAGATTTTAAATTCGGGGTCACATGTGCCAAGAGCCCCACTTTCAGGGTAAGCTGGGCTCAAGGGTCGGGTCAGCTGAACTGTAATCTGCCCAACTTGTATACCTGTATACCTTCTGCAGGTCACGTGAGGTATGTCGTACTTCCTTAATGCTCAGGTCATGATCCCTGCTTAACTCACTGATCATCCCATTGAGCATACCCAATGATTCTGCCTTAACTCCCCGCATCGTCACGTGAGGCTGACAGGATAAGGTCTGTAACAGCGAGGCTCAGTGACTGTCCATGCTCAGTGAATGTCTATGCTCCGTGACAACTGGTTTCGCTCTCGTAGTCGAGATAAGAAACGATCAAGTAAACTACTTCATTAGGGATATTCGAAAAGTTCATCGTAGTTGCAAAGAATTGTGTGAATTTCAGCGAACTTTCGATTATTATGGCCGGAGTTGGTTTGGCCCGATGGCACAGATATATCCTTAGTCGGGGCTCAAAAACGGTCCCCGCTTCTACGAACTTTCCATTATAAAGACGCCATAGGTGTGTGTATCAATTTTAATTACGGCTAAACTATATGACAATTACTTCCAGCAAAGAATCTCCGCATGCAGTACCGCGAACCAACCATCCTCGTCCTCGGTAAATGTCCTCCAGCCTTGCGCCATTTGATTCAACTCTTCCTGCGTCGCCAATCCCTCCTCCACTGCTGTCTTTGAAAGACCCGAAGACTTCGCCCGTCCCTCCATGGATCCTCCCCAGTACGCTCTCTCCGCAGGGCTACTAAAGCACCACGACCCTGCGCTTTTCCGAATCTTCTCTCGATCGAATCCCGCTTCTCGCGCCCAGGCATGAATGTACCGGCCGGAACAGGCACTACAGCCCTTTGCCATGGACATTTTGTCGGTCAGATTCCACCACGATTCGATCCCTGCGTTTTCCGGATACCATGTGTATTGCGCCGATTCGCGCGCGGCAACAATACCACCGTCTGTTTTGGCAACACGGCGCATCTCACGGAGTGATTTGACTGGATCCGCGATGTGCTGTAGAACTTGGTGTACATGCACAATGTCAAAGCTGTTGTCAGGAAAGTCAAGCGAATGGATATCACCGACCCGGAAGTCGACATTCGTGACTCCCTCGCTTGCCGCGAGACTTTGTGCTTGGTCCAGCGGATCAGATATGTACTCGATACCAGTAACATGTCCCTGGGGTACGCGACGCGCTAGGTCCACGCTGATTGAACCGGGTCCGCAGCCGATGTCGAGGATGGCCATGTTGGGTTTGATATGCGGCAGGAGGTGTGGTGCTGAATTGGTGACGGTGCGCCAATTGTGTGTCTGAAGGACCGAAGACGAGTGGTCTGTCGTATAGGCTGCCATTGCGATGAAATTTATTTAGGATTGATGATAGGTCTTTGTTGATCTTGGATGTTGATTGAAAAGTTGGCATTTAAATAATAGCGATGCCGTACTTGCCGATATCCATTTCGGAATTCCGAATACATCCAAGCAAATTATTGGCCACTGCTCCTTGGCTGCGTCATTGTACTCGGGATTCCGAGCAGCATACTTGGAGATCAACATCCGTGGATATGAGCACAAACGGCGAATATCATCATCCCGAATTCGTCTACTGTCTGTACCCAGCGCTCTATCCTCTTTCGCCGCTGGGGAGAAGATGTCTCTACTGATCTCCACAACTCCGAAATCTCCAGCATTCCATCCTCCCAATCAAGCAAGTGACGGTCATACTCTTTGGTCCATGCTTCACGATCAATGGCATCCCATAATGATCTGCTTTCCGGTGCATAGACCTCTCGTAGCTCTTCAGCAACGAAATTTGGTAGATAATGATCAGCATTATACACACTGCTGAAGAGGTACATAACCAGAATAGCTCGACGTTTTGTAGACGCCATGATCCAGGATTCCCAATTCGGTCGTGATCGAGAGAGTTCAGCGGTGCAGAAGAGACCATTCCGTGCAGTACGGAATGCCAATTCCATGAGAGTCATCATAACCTGGTCATTCACGACGGAGGGACCACCGATGGGAGTGAAGTACATCATAATCGAGTAGATCAGATATGCCTGGAATGTCGCGAGATGTTCGTAGTCATGATGACTCGGGGGCTATACTGATCAGGACTTATCTTGCAAAACACAGGGAAGGTCATACCTCTTCAGCCAACCGTCGCATCTCGTTTTCTACTATACTGACCGCCATTGCCTCGCTCCCTGGCACCGCCTGCTCCCACATCCGCACCAAGCTATAGCAGTTTGCGAGTGCACGTGGCATTTCCTTTCCTGCTATCTGCACGCTGTGGATGATAGGCGGAAGACCACCATCTTTGAGCATACGACGAGGATAAGTACATAATATCCGTGCGATGTACTGCAGAGTGAATGGATGATATGCCTTGGGGATCTCTTCACCTTCTGTAAGAGGTAGGATGTAAGGCCTCAGCCAGCGGTCCCGAATATCCCCGGCATTAGCACTAGGTGCCAAGTAGACTACTCGCAGGTCAAGCTCAGTCTTAGTCTCTTTGTGCTGCTCCGGTCTTGTTTGTGGCTGGTTCTGAGCGCTCGTGATTGCACTGAAAGGAAAATGGACTGGCGCGTCTGTCGCCCGATCCAGTCGCGGAATTCCGAGTATTGAGGTATCGTCATAGTTTGTTTCCAGTGCAGGGGCTTCTATTGAAGAGGACACACTCTCGACAGGAAGACTCACTCCCACGTTGACAAGATACTCGCAGTTCTGACCTCGTGAACGACATCGTGAACAGGCCGGTCTCTCGAAATCGCAGCGGACTTTGGATCTCGTGCAGTTACTGCAGGCCTTCTTACGGGGCGGAGCGCGTTGCCTCTTTCTGGAAGGGCTTGTTCTGGCCTCCATTTTGAACTGATTGACAATGTCGGAGGTTCGGGGACGGCGTTGGCGTGTTCGGAGTCCCGAGGAGTGACATCACGTGGCTCCCATGTCTACAGTGATGGTCGTGCAAAATACAGAATCATCATTCATAATTGACTCAGCGAAGACTATAACTTATAGCTAACTTGCCCATATCGATCCTTGTACGCTACCCTCTGTCCGATGTTGCCTTTCTCCGCTCAACCCGCTTCATCCGAGATCCTTCGGTCTAAGCAGGAATTTTTCTCTTCTCCGCTGGATGGGATGACAGCCAAAAGGGACATACAACAACAGTATTGGGCGTCAATGGAAGCCTCGTTGCCGTATGCAAGGTGCGTGAACGCCATATCTCGATGCTTGCGCTCCGTGACCCAGTGCTGAAGAGCATCATTGGGTACTCACCTCGTTAAACCTCCATACCGTCGCTCACTTGTGAATCAGTTGTGTGGTATGGCTGAACACACTTTCCAACCAATGCCGCTGCTTCGTCGTAGAAACTATTCTTTGTAAACGGCAATTTGTTACCCCTGGCAAACTCGCGAAGCTCGTCCAAGCCAGAAACCCGCCGCGCCATCAACAGCCATTTCCAGTGTTGGTCCAAGATCCTTGATGCGATCACCAGGAGCCACCGGTCCCATTGCATCTTCCCTAATCTTCTGGGCTTCCCCACTCTCCAGGTATTTCATCAAGGGTTTGGGTACGTAGCCGTAGTAACCATCCCCGTAGCCACCGCCGTCCTTGATGCCCAGGTCTTGATTTTCGATGCCATACTCTCCCTCCTTTTCCAGGATTGGGAGGATCGTGACCTCCATCCCAGCATCTCCAGGGGCGCAAGGTTCTCCAGTACGCTTCTAAGACTGATTGTGCGAGAGCACATCCATAAGACGCTGGGGAATCCAATCTTCCTTGGATTTCCTGGGTTTGGAACGAAGGCCCTCAAACGCGGACGCCCATCGCTTTGACAGTCGTTCTTTGAACTCGGGCTTGTCCAGAACGGATTCATCACCCTCGAGAAGATCCGGCAGCAGTCGATGCACGTGCTGGTCGAGTTTCCTTCACAACTTTCTCCTTTCCTTCAAAACTTTGTCCAGTTTGATTCGGTCTCCTTGCGGCCCGGGGAGTAACGAGAGTTGAGGCTGTACAGCCGGGAGGCAAGCCAGTCGACGCAGGCATCAAGTTTGCAGTTCTGTCAATTTTGTCAGTCCGTGACTAAGGCTGTACAGGGTCAGGGCCCTCGACATACCTGGATCAGGGTTTTCCCCAGGCTGCTCTCCACCTCCTCGACAGTCAGGCGATAGTTACGGGCCTTTTCGGGTCTGACCTGCTGCTTTAGCCGTACCCGTAGCTGTCGTCGTAGCCTGACATGTCCTCGTCTCTGTCCGACCTCGCGAGAGGAGAAGAGGAAAAGTCACGGTAGCTTGTTCGAGGGCGTGAAAGGGGAACCGATATGCCTACGGGACGATGGAGATGAGAAGGATGCGGAAGATGACGGTGAGGATGGTGAATATGGCGATGGGCAGATGAAAAGAAGGACGGTTTGGTGTGGGCGATAGACGTGGTTAAATGACGGCAGGAAGGGCCCCAGTCACCTGACAACAACACCCGCCCAAAAAGGAAACGCGGCATCGTGAACACAAACACTCTGAATGCGCCAATAAGCGCCGCTAATGCCTGGAAATCTTTATTTGCGCTGAATTCACTGCGGCGGCTCAGGGTGACGGCGGAAGTATGGTCTTACCAGTGTGAAGCTGGAATAAATACTTATCAGCAAAGCAGGCAGCATCTGGATGTCGTTGATTACGGCATAATGTACAGAAATTTTCTTCGGTCGGAGGACCAAACAAGACACGCAACAGGGTATAATACGGTAAATGAAATCATAACGATGCGCTGGTCATTGTTCCGACTGGATAGCGCGAGGCATAGGAAGCGTAGGAGCTGGCCCAGCATCCAATTCATACACCGGTTGAGATGGTTCCGTGTGCAGCTCCGACACTTGATGCTCTCCTTCAGCTGGTAGTTCGACTGTATCATCGGGTGGCATCTCACGAGACAGCGTTGGGGTATCGAGCTTCGGATGGAAGACGTGCAGCGCCAGTATGTCCATCAGCGGTTTCACTTCCGGCGGCGGTGCAACGGCACCCGTCAGTACCTGCGATGCTTTGACCTTTCGCTTGTAGAATTTCTGGTTGGCGTGTCTTCGCTCGATCAGGATGGCCCCCTCAAGAGACATCCCTCCATATACCCCCTTGGATTTCGAGTATGCGAACGTCGCTGCAGCACCCTTCGCACTAGCTCCTCCACCCACCTCGACACTTCTCCCAACTGGCCCGAGTGCCGTCGAGAGGTTGGCACTCAGTAACGCACTTCCACACTGCGAGAATGTCCGGACGGCGTGGGGATCGTTGAGGACGAAAACGAAATCGGTCATCTCGACGCCAACCAGGCCCCCGAATCCAGCTCCAAGAATTGTAATCGCAGATGGAGGCGACCAGCTGCCATCGTCGAGACGCGCGAGCATAATCCCCGATCCGAATCGAGCTGCGCCCATAAAGCCGATGCGGAAGACGGTGAAGATAACTAAGCCCTGCGGAAGCATTAATTCAGCCAGTCTCAATCAGTTCGCCGCAGATATTCTGTACCTTTGCCTTCTCCAGGACATGAGGGGGAAGCGATAACCCCGGACTATCAATGGATGATGGTTGAATAAAGGACTCGAGGATCCGCATACATTTTTTGCTCTCGCCTGGTAATGTTATTATCAGCAATTTTTTTTTTTTTTTTTTTTTTTTTTTTTTTTTTTGCAGTGGATATGGAGACGCACAGCGCAAAGATGCGGGGAATGGATTGTGAATCCTTTCCATGGTCAAAATTTGTCAACGTGGATAGTCGAGATACCAACTGTGAATGACTCCTGCAGAAAAGGTTGGCCATGCTAGCCTTATCTAGACTGGATGAAGAGGGGGGTTCTGGGGGGACAGCCTCGTCTCCCCGGTATCCTACTACATAGCCGCTACAGACGGACGCATTGATGCTGATCGTCTCGTCCCGCGAATCAGAGGAACCATTGGTGGCCGCGTTCACGTATTGCGGCACAGTGAGGCGCATTCGAATAATACGAGTTCATTCTTAAGATCTAAATTATACGAGCTTCAGTTGTCAACAACCGTTATCGTCGCGTGTCTTGAAAGAGATTGAAAAGCACTCTGTACAGTCAATGTTCAGATCTAAAAATATGCAAAACATAAATATAGTATAAGTACAAATGGCAGCTCAAGTATGGCACAGTTCATGACGGACATGGTATGCATCAGGGGTATATATATATGGAAGACGCAATCCTCCAACAACAAAACAGACTCTCGCCGACCGAATGATTAAAATATGATCATAAAGGGATATGCAAGAGAAGAAGAAGAAGAAGAAGAAGAAGAAGAAGAAGAGGAAGAAGAGGAAGAAGAGGAAGAAGAGGAAGAAGAGGAAGAAGAGGAAGAAGAGGAAGAAGAGGAAGAAGAGGAATTGTAAAAAGCCGCCCGCGACTTTTAGTCTCTGCACAGCACAGATGATCCCGGTTTGCGAGCGTAGACGACCGTTCCGGGGAGGTAGGCACGGGTCTTGTAGTCTCGTAACGCTGCTCGCATCTGGGCCAGATGTATTTGCGCGCGATCGTACGGCCAGCCGAGGGTCGAGGTCAGCAGTCGCAGCATGAAACCTTCCACGCCGTTGTGTAGTCGGAACTGATTCCATCGACCCAGTTCGTGCATTTTGGGATCCGAACTCCAGCTGCACCGTCAGTTAGTGATGAACTCGTGATTACACCCGGGAGACAAAGGGACATACCCATTCATAGGCCACTTGTAATCGACTTCCACCACATCCACAAAGCCTGCGCGCTTGAGACGCTCTGCGCTCTCGCTCCAGATGGTAAAGGTCTTCCCAAACTGGACCCCGGACTGCACGACCGTCTCGCCCCAGAGTCGGTAGAAATGGTCTGGTCCCACGCTGCCATCGTCTGAGGTCGGCTCAACCGAATGTTCCACCACTTCAACGTAGCCTCCAGGCCGCAGAGACATATAGCATTGGCGGAAAAACTCATCCCAGTCGGGAATGCAGCCAAACATCTCCCGAACATGGATAAAGTCGAATTGGTTGGGAGAGTAGGTCCAAGGCAGGGTCATATCATCGATCTCGAAAACGCAATTCGGAGGGACGAAGGAGGGTTGAATCGGGGAGAGGTCGACTCCGGTGACCTTGGCGCTGGGATATTCATCGGCCATATCTCTGCAATCGAAAAGGATCGGATCGTCAGTCCAAGATTCCGATCGGTAGGATCTCCGTTGATAACTCACATGGCCCAGATTCCGGTCCCGGTGCCGACATCGAGGATCTCTTGGGGGTTCTTCAAGGGTGCGAGATGGAGTTTTCCATCGAGGGTCAGGTAATACATGTGATGCGCGACATCTTGTTGTTCGTTGGCGGTTTCATCGTTGGGGCCCTGTACTGTCAGTACCTCTTCCCTATTGGTATTCGAATCAACATACCCAGTACGCGCCATCGCGGTAGGAATGGTAACGTCGGCCGAACTCGAAGCGATAGTCGGTGATATAACAGGACATGGTCTTGGTATCGTCCCCGATAAAGGAATCGTCGCCATAGGCGGAGTCTAAATCGTCGTCCCGATAGTCCACATCTTCCAGCCCTTCATCGTCATCTTCTTCGCCATTGGTGGGATAGAAAGAATCTCTTGTGGTCGGAGCATTAGCATTACTGCTGTCCCGGATCGGAGTGGAGGAGTTGGAGTGCCTAGGGGGAGGAGCAGCCATCATGACAAAGATCTGCACTCCGGGGGGGAGGGGGAACCACGAGGAGGTTTGAATATAAGAAGAACAATAGAATGAAAGAACAATTGGAAATGAATCAATAAACGAAAGCGAGGCGAGTTGGGAGACTTTGAAAAGCGCCGGTCACCTGACTCTCCTCCACCGGTGGCACAAACTTTGACGAACAAACAAACGTTTTTCACGGCTGAATAAGAATAAGAATAATCGGGGAGAAGAAGAAAAAGTGAACACGAGATGCACGAGATCAGTGGGAAAAGCAATATCAATAGGGATCAGCTACTATTTCGTATCGCGTATCAATATGTCGGAGACCCGAACAGTGTTCATATACGGAGTGTACCGGTTCACAAACCCCCGGGCATCTCCTGTCGAGAGTTAAAGAAGAACCCTCTCAGCCACGGTTGAACGGTCGAACCTTCTGCTCCCCTTCCACGATTCATCGTCTTCCATTCCAGCCGATCCTGGCCGCCGGTGCAGGGATGTAGACCCGCTGTCTGCCAAATGCACCATACACGGCTTCGATGGCTGAAGAGCCCGCAGACAAGGCCCCAATGGCCACAGGTCGAGGTGGACATCGCATCTCCACTTTGCCATGGTGTGAATTAATGCGCAACAAGACATGATTGCATAATGGCCATCCCGGCTGAAGGGATTATATGTAGTTATTGTCTGAAAATCATGCAATATGCCGTCAATACTCACTTTTATGTCCGGCTCTTGGGACTCCTACTTGTTACCGGACTGAGACGGACTGATAGACAGACTGATAGACAGACTGATATTAAGCATGCTCGGACTCTCTTTCCTCAATCCCGCTCCATCGGCCGTGACTGATTCACTTGAAACCCATGTGAGCATTCACTGACATGTATTCTGTCGGCCTCACTCACACTCAGTCTCGCCATGGCGTCCTCTCCCTCTCCCTGTTCCCCTCTCCCTCGCTCTTCTCATCGTCGTCAACGCTCCATGAACGTTTTCAGGAATCTCTGGGCAGCTGTCATGGGCAAATCTAATCCTGCAGACCCTAGTCCCGCCACGGTGCTGATTGTCGGCGCTGGTATGCGACCGTGAAACTGATATACAAAAATTTGATACTGACCGTTTCCAGGCTCGACGGGTCTAGCGCTGGCTCAAGGATTGAGAAAGGTATGCTACTTTATATTTATTTATATTTATTTATATTTATTTATGTTTATATGTTTATATGTTTATATTTATTTATTATCCGTTGCTTATTATCTGCCGTGCAACATCCACTAATGTACCTGATTCCAGTCCGGGATCCCCTGCGTTGTCGTCGAGAAATATGATTGCTTGGATGCTCGTTCACGCGACTGGAATATGGGTCTGCATTGGGGTGTATCCTCCCTGAAATCCCTCGTGCCCGACCATCTGTGGGATCGCATTCAATCCGTCCAGGTCGACCCCCATGCGCCTACCGCCGACCACGATTCGCTCAACTTCTACAATGCCCAGTCGGGTGATATGATGGCCTCGATCCCCGTCCAGTATTTCTATCGTCTTCGTCGTCGCAAACTCCGCGGTCTGCTCGCAGAAGGTCTAGACATTCGCTACGGGAAAGAGCTGCGCTTGATCGAATACTCCAAGGATGGGAAGTTTGCCACGACATGGTTCGAAGATGGCACATCGATCACATCGCATCTGGTCGTTGGGACTGATGGCGCTCATTCGACCCTGCGACAGACGCTACTTGGTCCCGGCAATGGCAGTACCCAACGTCTTCCGTACTGTGCAACCTTTGTCCAAGCACGATACAGCGCTGACCGGGCTCGATACTTGCGCAAAGTTCATCCACTATACCTAGCGGGCATCAATCCGGCTGGATATTTCTCTTTCTTCGGTATGCACGACATCCAAGATCCGAACGACCCCTCGACATGGACCTTTTTCTTCTACGTCTCATGGCATTCCCCGTTGGAGGAGCAGGAGCGGACGGCCAATTGGACCAACGCACAGCGGTTGCAGCAAGTGAAGGAGCTGTCCCAGACTTTCACTGACCCGTGGAAAAGTGCGTTCGACTGGTTACCGGATGACCACCAGGTCTGGTACATGGGCTTGTCGGATTTCGATCCAGGCGCAAAGGATCACCACTGGGACAACCATGGTGGCCGCGTAACTATGGCTGGTGATGCGGCCCATGCCATGACCTACCAGCGCGGCCAGGGCCTGAACCATTCCATAACGGACGCTGCGAAGCTGGCAGAGGCCGTAAAGCAATTTGCTTCCGGCAAAGCAGCCCAGGCAGATGCCATCTCATCCTACGAGGAGGAGATGATCGCTCGTGCTGGCGGAGAAGTCCGTACCTCGACTGTCAACACGGCGATGTTGCACAATTGGGAAAAGGTCCAGCAGTCGCCGGTCATGCAATCGGGCATGACACCGCAGCAGCAGCAGCAACCTCAACCACAGCAGGCAATACGAGCTCAGTAAACGTGCCTGCCATTTCTTTCTATTTCCCGTATCTTTTAATGGTTCGACGTATTTCTTTTCCTCGACTCGAATACCCATTCATCGGTATGGAGTTTGCATGGTTTCAGCGGTATCATATTAATATCTTAATGTATTCAGATTGTCTATATTTGCGGGAGATACCTCTCAATCGAATGATATTGTCTATATGGTACGACGGTATTATTCACATACTACATCATCTCAAGACATCGTCTTGTTTCATCAAACTCTCTGATTGACTAGCTCTGGAACTACTGACCCCTAAGTTCTTCACATAATTCCCTTTCTCCGTCGGAAATATTACTATTCAATTCCCGTGATTGGATCTGGCAGTTGTGAGCCTCATGTGAAAGTGGGCCTCACGGTCTGTCATGTGAAGGCAGACCATGTGCTCTGAGTGCCGTGACTCTCGAAGCACCTAGATCTTATCATCGATAACCCGGCAGGTCAGTCAATGTCCTCTCAACATCCTCCATCTGTCCATAGCCACAAGGCAGCCAATATCGTCGACGCAATAGACCCTGAATCTCCCAGCCAAGCCCGAAGATTTGCCGGGCCCCAGAAACAGCCCGTCTGAAGAAGGATTGGTCCAATCATCATGGCCAGGATGAAATCCGATGCAGCGGAGAGATGATTTGGCACCTTATCCCCGCACCCTCGATGTGTAGGCGAGAGGCGACGTGGGGAGTGTTTGCGGGGTTGGATATATATTTGTCGTAGTCCGCGGGAAACAGACGCACATTGGAGCACCAGACACCATGGCTACAACCTCTGTGATGCAGTTGGAACTGGATATTAGACCATCTGGGGCGCAGCCCAACCCAGAACAGGCTTTGGAAACGGAAATTCCAGTCAATGGTGATGATGATCCTCCGGCGACCGCCATCAGTGCTCTGGAGAGATGGAACTATCCCCGACACAACATCGCCCGTCTCGTAGCCACCTTCTGGAGTTTTATTGTGTCGGGAGCAAATGATGCTGCTTATGGTGTATGTCTTTCCTGCCAATATATGGCACGAAACCACGCTGACCGATGTAGGCTTTGATTCCCTATGTAGGACCCATCCTTCGGAATATGATACAGGAGAGGAACCAATAACTGACTATCATAGCTGGAATCCTATTATGACCTCAGTTACACCATCGTCTCTCTGGTGTTTCTGTCCCCCTTGGGTGGATACGTGCTCGCCGCATTGTTTAACCATCGCATCCACAACGCCTTTGGCCAGAGGGGAGTCGCACTGCTGGCTCCAGGATGCCACTTGATCGCGTATATCGTCAACTCTCTCCATCCACCCTATCCGGTTCTGGTAGTCTCCTTCATCTTTGCAGGATTCGGAAATGGACTCACGGACTCGGCTTGGAATGCGTGGGTTGGCAATATGGCCAGGGCAGATGAGATTCTGGGTCTCTTGCACGGGTTCTATGGTGTCGGTGCCGTTCTAAGCCCATTAGCTGCTACATCGCTCATCACAAAGGCCAATTGTCCGTGGTATTATTTCTACTATATCATGGTATGTCATGTCAGTACAATCTCGCTTGAAGTGTCCAATTCTAACCGATTCAGATTGCATGTGCGGCCGTCGAAGTAGTACTCTGCACGTCTACCTTTTGGAAATCCACAGGCGCCGTATTTCGTCAAACCACCGCGCGATCACAAGATGGGAATGATAAGGGCGGCCTGCGACAAGCATTGTTCACGTATCCATCGTCACGTGTGACCTGGCTCTGTGCCTTGTTCCTCCTGGGATATGTTGGTGTCGAGGTCGCGCTGGGAGGATGGATCGTGACTTTTATGACCCAGGTGCGACACGGTCCCGCATTTGCCAGTGGGATGACTGCCACTGGATTCTGGCTCGGGATTACAGTCGGCAGAGTGGCATTGGGCTTTGTGACGCCTCGTGTGGGGGAGAAAATCTCCGTTTCGGTATGATACATCCACTCCAGAGTGTGTTCGGTGGCTGACTCTCCAGACCTACATTATTTTGTCAATCATATTTGGCCTCGTCCTCTGGCTAGTCCCTCAATTCTATGCGTCAGCCGTGGCTGTCGCCCTTCAAGGTTTCTTCCTGGGCCCGCTATTCCCAGCCGTCGTGGTGGTGACGACAAAACTCTTGCCACGGCATTTGCATGTGAGCTCGATCGGATTTGCTGCCGCCTTTGGTGGGGGAGGCGCGGCCGTGCTTCCGTTTGCTGTGGGGGCTATTGCCCAGTCGAAGGGGGTGAAAGTGCTCCAGCCGTTTATTCTGGGGTTGTCCGGGGGGATCCTGATATTATGGCTGGGGTTGCCGCGGTTGAGCAAGATCCACCGGGGGGAGTAGTAGTATCCATTGATATCCATTCCTAGTATATCCATCTCTACATCGATCCCAACTCCCATTTCCTTCGCATTTAGAATTACAGTAGGCATAACATTGTACCTACGGAGTATGTACAAGTAAAAGATGCATCATATGCAGATCTTGATTATCAGATAACACACAGCCTCGGATCAGCTGCTGCTTGGTGGCCGATTTCGGTCGGCGGCTGGCCATGACTCGGGACCGGCGATCTCCGAGTGCACACTGCTAAGTGTAGAATTCTACAGCAGTCTGGCTGTATCATGAGCCTCCTGGCCAATCCCCCCTCCCCCCGGCCTACTTTTCCCGAGCTTGCGGACAAGGTATTCTACGCGCGGATATGGCGAATGCTCCCGAGCCGAGGCAATTACCGCATTGGGATATCCGCTCATCCTCGGCCGAGTGTCATCAACGTCAAAGAGTTGCAATTCATCTGCTCGTGTTTCTGCTCTACTTTTATCGTCCCCATCCTCCAGTTTTTATCCCCAGATTCTCTCTCTACGCACTATCCTAATATCTCTCATATCTGTATTACCAACTATACTCCCAATCGCCACCGTCATCATGCCAAACCCTCCCCCGGCCTGGGTCCAGGCCTTGAAGCCCGCCGGTCCGCAAGGCTCGGAATTGCTCACACAAGAACGCGCTCAGTCGAACGTCGCAGTGGAGAGACTTGCAGAATTGCTGCACACAAAGGAGACTCTGGAGCGGCAACATCGCCTTCTGGGACTCCTGCAACCCGAGAAGGTCTTCGACAAGTCGCAGAACCACTCCCTGGGCCGTGTGGATCGGATCCAACGGTCATTGGCAAAGGGGAAGCGATTGCAGCAATTGGCGGAGCAGCACAAATGGACGACGGAGGAGGTTCTCACGGCGAATGAGCTGGTCGGTGAACCGACGCCGTATGGGCTGCACTCGACTATGTTCTTGGTATGTTGCATTCGCATTCTTGTGTAGAAAGACGGTGGCTAACTGCTATCCCTGTGTATAGGTGACCCTGCGGGAACAAGGTACACCGGAACAACACAAGATTTTCCTCGAACGCGCGCAAAAGTACCAGATCGTCGGATGCTACGCACAAACAGAGTTGGGTCACGGTTCGAACGTCCGCGGTTTGGAGACCACGGCCACATATAACCCCGATGACAAGACCTTTACCATCAACAGCCCGACCCTGACCGCGTCGAAATGGTGGATTGGCTCGCTGGGACGGACGGCCAACCATGCTGTCGTCATGGCACAGCTCTACGTCGGCGGCAAGAACCTTGGCCCTCACCCGTTTGTCGTTCAGATCCGTGATATGCAGACTCACCAGCCTCTGGAGAACGTCTATGTGGGCGACATTGGGCCCAAGTTTGGATACAAGTGAGTACCGTGGTCTACCTGAACTTTGGTAGCAGGATACTGACTATCGCAGCACCATGGACAACGGATTCCTCCTCTTCAACAACCACAAGATCCCCCACGTCAACATGTTGGCCCGCTTCACGCGCGTCGACAAAGAAACCAACCAATATGTCCGTCCCGCATCGCCATCCTTGCTCTACGGAACCATGACCTGGGTGCGTTCCAGCATCGTTCTTCAGGCTGGTGGTGTCCTCGCCCGCGGTGTGACCATTGCCGTCCGCTATTGTGCCGTCCGGAGACAGTTCCAGGATCGCGAGGCCACCGAACCAAAGGGTGAGAACCAGGTGTTGAACTACAAGATGGTTCAAGTCCGTTTACTCCCTCTCCTGGCCGCCATGTACGCTCTGCACTTCACTGGTCGGGGAATGATGAAGCTCTACGAAGAGAACCAGAACCGCATGAAGGCGGCCAGTCAGCCCGACCAGGACAGTCGTGGTGCTGGCCCTGAGCAACTGCGCGCTGGTGCAGACTTGCTTGCAGACCTGCACGCCACTTCCTGCGGTCTTAAGGCTCTTGCCAGTACCACTGCTGGTGAAGGTCTCGAAGTTTGCCGTCGTGCTTGCGGTGGACACGGATACAGCAGCTACAGTGGTATCGGTCCTTGGTACTCGGATTACCTGCCTACTCTGACCTGGGAGGGTGACAACTACATGTTGACCCAACAGGTTGCAAGATACGTAAGTTGCCATCCTTTTGAACTCGTTGACTTCCTTTACTGACAGTTGCAGTTGCTCAAATCCGCACGCGCGGTGCTGTCCGGCAAAGCTCCCAACAACGACACCAGCCACATCCTCCAAAGCTACCTTGATCGCCGGGAGAAGGGCGCATCGTTCGACGTGCTCGAGGTCGACAGCGACATTGTTGCCGCCTTTGCCTGGCGGACAGCACACCTGACCTTCGAGGCTCTCAAGCACCGTGATGTCGAGAACCGCTCGTGGAACAGTCTGCTCGTCGACTTCTGGCGTCTGTCGACCGCACACTCGCAGTACTTGGTCGTGAAGAACTTCTACGAAGCCGTCTCGTCGCCCCATCTCGCTGCTGCCGTCGACCCGGAGACTCTGAGCCTCCTGCACAACCTCTTCCGCCTGCACGCCCTGCACACTCTGGAGCGCGAAGCATCAGAATTCTTCACCTCGAGCGCCGTCACAACCCGCCAGATCGGCCTGGCGCGCACTAACGCCGTCATGAAGCTGCTTGACGAGATCCGCCCGCACGCCGTGCGACTGGTAGACGCATGGAAGATCCCCGACTGGCAACTCGACAGCAGTCTCGGTCGGTACGATGGTGAGGTATATCCCGACCTCTTCCGGCGCGCGAGCCAAGAGAACCCTGTCAACGACTTGGTCTTCGACCCGTATCCGTGGAACGAGAATGTGTTGAAGAACGGTTCTCCGAGGAGCAAGCTATAAGCCTTCTTTCCTTGCATGTCCCTTTATTTTTCGATAATCTTTCTTCCTTTTCGACTGTATATGACTTTAGTGGTCCGGTCTTGATAGAGTATATAGATTGAATAGACCAAGAATGTACCATAATACAATTGGATACTTGATGAGAATTTTCTGCACACCAATACACTATCTAAACGAACAGGAATAAAGAAGTAAAATTATATTAAAATATAAAAAGAAAATAAAAAAAAAAAAAAAGAAAGCAGAGGTCCTGCCCGGGATCGAACCGGGATCGTTGGAATCAGAATCCAAAGTGATAACCATTACACTACAGAACCGTAGATGGTACTCTTTATCAGTAATTGATTTTATCAAGCATTATCAAACATCACAACTAATCAATATCAACCTCGTCAATGTCATACGACCAATCCTCCTCGCGAAGCCCCCACGACCACGAGCTGAACACCCGACGGGCCCAGAACCATGCCCACATTCCCCATTCCGTGATGGCCATCTGCCATGGCCCCTTTTGACGGGACCTGTTACCGTTGTTGGCCGCTTGGGACGCAAATTCCTCGATTCGTGGACGACGGATTGTCTCGAATTGACGTAGACTTTCTTCCAGAGGAGCGGATTCCTTCTTCAAGAGTCGGGATAGGAGGAACACATCCTCCAGCGCCATTGACACGCCCTGTCCCACGTGTGGCTGCATTGCGTGCGCCGCATCACCGATTAAAACACATCGGCTGGTGTGCCAAACGCCTCCATGCGGAAGCCGGTAGATGGGATAGAAGTTGACTGTATCGGTTTTTGAGGCGACATCGCGAAGGAAAGATCCCCAATCTCCGCCAATCTCGCGGATGATCTCCTGGAGTGTGTTTTTGAATCCCGCGACTTCTTTCTCGCGATGTTCATTCCACCCATCCCTCTTGTCCGCCGTATCCGGCTCCGGAATGTGTCGTGTGAGGAACCAGAACAAATCCTTCTCTTGTGAGTTATCTGCACACGGGACAACCACTACGGCTCCTTGCGATGTGAAAGTGGCGTGCATCCCGACCAGCTCAGTAGGCATAGGGACAATAGAAGACATGGATGAGACTCCGGAGTACTCGGGCGTGACCTCAGGGTCGACATGCAACTTGCGAACAGCCGAATGAATGCCATCACAACCGAGGAGCAGATCCGCCGTATCGCTGCTCCCATCCGAGAAGGTGATCGTAGCGCCTGTCCCTGCGTCTTCGTCGACAGCCACCAGACTTTTGTTGAAATGGATTGGTATGCCACGAGTTTGAACTTCGGAGAGAAGAGCGTCTACAACCACTGTCCGCTTAATCCGAATAAACTCATATCCCGTCTTGGCTTTGAGTCTGGTGAAATGATCGAGGCGACCCAGTTCGTTACCGTTGACGGAATGGAGGGTTATCTGTGGTGTAATAGAGCCTCCTTTGAGAAGTGACTCGTACACTCCCAGTCGGTCGAGGAGACGCAGGCCATTGGCTGGAATATTGATGGCGCCACCAAGGTGGGTGGGTTGCTCCCGTATCTCATACACCGTCACAGAGATGTTATTCATGTCGTGAAGACGAAGAGCAGCTGCAAGGCCGGCAGGGCCTGCTCCTATGATGACGACCTGTCTTAATGAGCAAGTATTCTCAACCACAGCGAACGGGGTACATACCTTGTTGATTTGGGCCATTCTGCTGATGTGTGTGCCAACTTTTTTGCTTGCGAACAGTTTTATCCATAAGCGAGGCGGAATTGGTTCATATATTCCATGACCCCTCTTATATCGAAAGTCGGTCTCGGGGTCGGTCTCGGGTTCGGTGTTTATTTGGATTGGACAGAAACCCTGGCGCCTTGAAGGATTTGCGACCCGAAGTACAATCCTCTATCTCCCCTCTATTCCGTGAGTCATCACGGCATATCCTGACTCTATACATTGTCGGTATCCCGATATCATCCTCCAGGATCATTGCCAATTCGGTCTCCCATGTTGATTGGTCGAGGCAGATGAATCCAGTTTCGGCAAGTTGGCCGATTCTGCATAACGGAACATATGCGTTTTATGCCTCCGGGTCGATACCGAGTGACAGTGGGTCGATGATCTCAACATGATTACCAAGCGAAGCAACCAAGTAACTAACTAGTTAGTTAACTATGTGCCTATAACTATATGGTGATCGCTGGATATCACCCCGTTGCTGAGCACATTTCGTTCAAAATTGTATTCTGAAACTCGGCATCATGAAGAGCGCAATCAACTTGGCTGGTCCAGTCGTCAAGATCATTGACACCCCCATTCCCGAGCCCAACGATGGTCAGGTCTTAATCAAGGTCGTTGTGTCCGGTTCCAACCCCAAGGACTGGAAAGTGCCCGATATTGCCGCCATTGACGGACATCCATTCTTCGAGCGATACTCGCAAGTCCGGGAGGGCGTCAACCAGGGCGATGATATCGCAGGTATCGTCGAGAAAGTGGGCAAGAATGTGGTCGAGTTCAAGGTAAGTTCCCGAATCATTAACTGTGATAGTTTTTATGAGTCTGACCAAGTAGCCTGGTGACCGAGTTGCGGCGTTCCATGAGATGCTGGCCCCTGGCGGCTCCTACGCAGAGTACGCTTTGGCGTGGAGCCACACAACCTTCCACCTGCCAAAGGAGTCTTCCTTTGAGGGTATGTCAGCCTCTTCCATGGATCTACAGATCAGTTGTCAGTTACTAACGATTAGCAGAAGCTGCAACTATCCCCCTCGCGGGGTTGACTGCTGTCGTTGCGCTTTATCACCACTTGGCGCTGCCCTTCCCCTGGGCACCAGCAAAGAATGCCACCCCCCTCGTTGTGTATGGAGCCAGCACAGCTGTTGGAGCCTTTGCTATCAAGCTCGCGCAGAAGAGCAACATCCATCCCATCATCGGTGTGGCTGGTAAGGGAGCACACTACGCCCAGCGGCTCCTGGACTCAAGAAAAGGTGACTGCATAATCGACTATCGCAACGGACCCGAGGAGACCATCCAGAACATCCGAAAGGCCGCTGGAGGGGCGGAGATCCGACACGCACTGGACACTATTGTTCTGGAGCAGAGCACCCATGTGCTGAGATCCGTTGTCACTCCCGGAGGCAATGTCAACCACATTCTGCCCAACCCTCCAGACCTGTCTCCCGCCGTTGCAACCAACACCTGGGTCAGCTCGGCTCACCAGGAGGGAGGAGCTGACGACTGCCGGGACCTGTGTTTCTTGTTCTGCCGCTGGATTGGTCGTGGTCTGCAACAGGGAACATTCTCAGGACATCCGTTTGAAGTGAGACCCAGTGGTCTGGAGGGAGTTCAGGATGCTCTGAAAGATCTGAAGGAGAACAAGGCCAGCGCCGTCAAGTATGTCTTCCGCATCGCTGATACGCCGGGTCTCTCGTGATCTGTACATACATCAAGCTGTCAATAGTTGAAGCATGTACATAGTCGGTTTACGATACTACGATAATATATGTATCTGTCATGTCAGAAGTTGAAGTTGAAGTTGAAGTTGCCAGTTGCCCGGAGGCATATGTATGCCCAACCGCTATTCCCAAACAGGCAAGTGCGATGGTCACGGGACATCGGTCACATGAGCTGTACGACTTTGAAACGGATAAACCAATGTAGCGGTTAAAACTCCGTATCGGGGAAGTCGGGGGAGTCGATTATCCGGACTGCACGAGGCTATAGGCGAGGAATTTAAATTACACTAAAGTGGATGACATTAACATCTGTAGATAGACACCATAGTTAGACGATAGAATGAGTGCTTGGCTATCTAAAGCATATGGCTACGATGTCCGCATATGAGGAATCGGCCTCGGTAATCGGGCCTACTATTAATCCACCTTGACTTTCATCAGACTTCATGTCAACAACAGATATCCTGGTGTCTGTGAGTGGCCTTCTGCGTTTGATTGAACCTCGTTGCTGACTTTTGTTATTTGATATGATGGGCTAGATGACAAGAAACGTTGCCTACAGGACTATCTACAACTGTCCCGTGGAGAGGCAGTCCAGATATATAACTGTCGGATACCGGACGATGCTCAATTGAGAAAACGTGATTGGGACCTCTATTTCTAAATTTATTGTGGCTTGTCGGTAAGTCTAGGTCTATCAATATACATCCGACGGGAATCATAGTCTGAACACAGGCTAAAAGTAAAAAAAAAAAAAAAAAAAAAAAAAAGCGCTTAGTCGAAGATCGAGTTCTTGTACACGGAGGGGTCGATGTAAGGAGTGCCACCCCGTCTGGTGAAGCCCCATCTGATCTGGTTGGCCATAGAGATCTCAGCATTCAAATGCTGGGCGAACGTCCACGCTGTCGCCGTATCCTTCTGGAAACCGCGTCCAACCAGAGCGACATCCAATCCCCCTTCCTCGAGCAACTGGTTGGCCTGCTTGCCGTTGGTGATAGATCCGACAGTAGCAACAACGAGCTTGTCGCCAACGGCCTTCTTGACGGCCACAGCGAATGGAGCCTGGAAACCAGGACCAGACTTAACCTTCTGCGCGGCGTGAACACCACCAGAGCTGATATCGATCAGATCGACAGCACCCTGAGCGACAAGAGCCTCTGCAAAGCGCACGCTATCCTCGACCCTCCAGCTTTCCTCGGGGAGGGACTCCTCGAGCCAGTCGGTTGCCGAAACACGCAAGAACACGGGGACTTGCGGGCCCACGGCATCACGGGTCAATTGGGCGATCTCGAGAGGCAAACGGGCGCGGTTCTCAAATGAGCCACCATACTTGTCAGTCCGCTTGTTGGCAGCAGGCGAAAGGAACGAAGAAAGGAGGTATCCGTGGGCGTTGTGGATTTCAATGAAGTCTGCACCGGCAGCAACAGCACGCTTCACAGCAGCACCCCAGGCTGCCTTGAACTCCTCGATTTCCTGCTCGGTCATGGCCTTAGGCTTCGGGAACGAGTCGGCAAAGGGGATATCGCTGGGAGCCTTGACGTTCTCTGGCCATCCGCCAACCTTCTCCGTCGCAACAACAGTAGAGCTGACCCAGGGGGCAACAGTGGAAGCCTTGCGGCCGGCGTGGGCAATCTGAACACCGATCTTCTGGTTCTGGCTGTGAACGAACTCAATCACACGGCGCATGGGCTCAATCTGAGAATCCTTCCACAATCCAACGTCCTGCGGGGTAATGCGGCCTTCGGGGACGACTGCAGTGGCCTCAATCATCATCATACCGGGACCACGCTGGGCAATGCCACCAAGGTGGGCAACGTGCCAGTCGGTCATGTGGCCATCCTGAGCGGAGTATTGGCAGAGAGGAGCCAACTGTGCGAAAACGTTAGGGTAAGTCATAATCGAAGACTTTGACGGGATCACTCACGCCAATGCGGTTCGGGAACGTCACGCCGCGAATGGTAAGGGGCTGGAAGAGCTTAGGTATGACCTGACCGTTGGTCTGGGGGTTGGCTGCTGTTCCCGCCGGAGGCTCCTGGGCCGGGGTGAAGTAGGAGATACCCTCCGCGGGCTTGATGTCGATGTCGGGGAGAGACATGGTATTTGCGAGTTACAGTATGAGGAAGAAAGGGATAATGGTGACTACTGCCTACAAGCTACGGCGCGTCGCTCTCTCTTTATATACTACGGCCGCGAGTCAATGGGTAAATTCCATTGCTTTGAAATCAACTTGGAAAGTTAATCCAGGGGTTTTGTGGTAGAAGAACAGATAATAACCGTGCCATTGAGACTCTTTCCACGCCCTGAATCGGGCCGACTGAAGAAAAAATGTCTCCGAGGTGACTAATGAGATCTATAATTGACCGAAGAAGTTTAGCGTCAATGGTGGGCCATTCATGTATCAATTTGGTTTCTGATTGGCTGACTGTACAGATCGAGATTTTGCAATCCGGAGTACATTAGACGAACAGGGGGCGCTGCAGAATACATACCAGGATCCCATGAACGTCACTTGAAAATTGGGACTCACCAGAGGTCATGTTCAGTCGATTTATCCTTCAGAGTGAGATCTCACTTGCAACAACGACCGTGCACTCGCGTCATGGCACAAGACCGCAACAATACATGTACTCCAGAGTAGGTCGGAAAAGTTTCGGGATGGAAGCGAGACAGTCATGGTGCCCTTGCAATTTGAGAAATGACTTGGTTGTGCTGCCGGCTAGGCCGGGGTATGGATATATACGTTCACAGTCCGGTTTCTCCGAGCATTCCACTGTGAGGGAATATCCAGATGGTGCGAGTAAAACTTGCCGCAACAGCTGCGGCGATAGACCCGTTTTATTGACTATGTTTCTGTTCAATTCCACAAGAGCTACACCCCCTTCGTGCGGTAGATTCGGTCGTTCACGAAGCCGGCCATGGAGCAGGACTGGAAATGGTTCCACCTTGGTCGAACGGGGCACACGTTTCTCTAGCAGTATGACCGGCATGGCACAACCCAGTTACTTTCATTGAACCGTGAATGCACCGTATTTTCCAGAGATGCTTCCGGTGCGGGGGACCGGGCGAGGTTACTCAGTATACCGTTTTCAGTCATCCGAGGTCAAAGATGGCATTATTGCGGCACCGATGAGAAATGCCCTCATACCGCATCAAAGAAACTGCCTCCATAATAATATACGAGCGGGGAAACAAACCACTCCGGGAACAGATGGAAAGAGTTATCGGTAGTTGACTATGGTCACCAGATGCTTTGGGTTATCGGAGTTCCTCCGGCCAAGAACTGTCGGCCACTATGAGCGACGGTGTGGCTTTTAGCTTGCTATCAGATGTCATCCCACATAATCTTTACCCCAGATTGACCCCAGGTAAATATGTGGGGCCTCGCGTGGTGTGGGGATACACATTTCGGAATTTTCCTCGCAATATGGGGATTGCATGGCGGATGCAACCATATCCAAAGGAGCCCTCTCAAGATCCAATAATACGCCGTGAAGACATCGAATTGCCTTTCTGAACGGTTATATCCGACTGCCATGCCTTGGCTTCTGGCCTTTTTGATGGTATTTTCATGACCCGAGGACGCTCAGGGCACCACCGATGCTCTTTCCTTTCACTCCTTAATCGGAGCCCCAAAGATTAGCCGGCCGTCAGACGTATTGTCAATGGAAGAGAGGTGAAATAGAGTGAAAGCGGTCGAGTGCTCCCTAGGATATCCAGAGGCATCGGAGGGTATAAAGAGGACGCCTCGGCCTGACTTGGAAGGAGAGAAACCGTCTAGAACAGCAGCCTTTCAAGATGGTCCGATCCAGTATTAGCGGCTTACTCGGTGCTCTTCTACTATCCTCTGCTGTCAGGGCAGAGAATATCACGAGCGACGCTCACTTCTATGGCGAGTCGTCGCCAGTCTATCCCTCTCGTATGTACAACCCTTTCTACTTTTAGTCATCGTCACTGACAACATGTATAGCGGAGGCCACGGGAACCGGACCCTGGGCCATTGCTTACGGGAAGGCCCGCACCTTTGTAGCGAGCTTGACGGCGGAAGAGAAGGTTAATTTGACAGCCGGTATCACGGCTGATAGTGGCTGTGCGGGTACTATTCCCGCCATCCCTCGCGTGGGATTTCCCGGATTATGTGTGACAGATGCTGGGAATGGAGTTGTATGTTAAGCTTCGGCTTGGTTCTTTTCCCCTTTGCTAACTTTATCCAGAGAGGCACGGACTACGTCAATGCTTGGTCAAGTGGGATGCATGTTGGCGCGAGGTATTTCTCTTTCCATGGGACTATGCATGTCGTATACTGACGTTTATAGTTGGAATAAGAGACTAGCTAGGCAACGCGCCATCCATTTGGGCTACGAGTATCGTCAGAAGGGTGTCAATGTTGCCCTTAGCCCCGTGGTTGGCCCTATCGGACGAGTAGCAGAGGGCGGCCGTAACTGGGAGGGCTTCTCAGTGGACCCTTATCAAAGCGGAGTGCTTGTTTATGAAACCGTGGAGGGAATGCAATCCACAGGCGTCGGGGCATGCACCAAGGTGAGCTAACCCCTGAAACCATGAGACGGGAACTGAGCTGACAAGTATTGCTTCATAGCACTTCATTGCCAACGAGCAAGAAATTAACCGTAACCCCGAAACCGATGATCAGGGAGAGTATGTGGAGTCTGTCTCGTCCAACATCGACGATAAGACGATGCACGAGCTGTATCTCTGGCCCTTCCAGGACGCCGTACTGGCCGGGAGTGCTTCGATCATGTGCTCCTACCAGCGCATCAACAACTCGTACGGATGCCAGAACAGCAAGGCCCTCAATGGGTTGCTCAAGGAAGAGCTAGGCTTCCAGGGATATGTGATGACGGATTGGTATGCCCAACATGGTGGCATCGCGTCAGCCAACGCCGGCCTGGATATGGCAATGCCGTATAGCGATTTCTGGAACTCTAACCTTACAGACGCTATTGCTAATGGCACGATGGAGGCCTCTCGATTGGATGACATGGCTACTAGGTGAGTTTCCAATCCTCCTTCTAGAGTATATATACGTGCCACTAACCAGTTTAGGATTATCGCAACCTGGTATCACCTTGGTCAGGACACCTACTTCCCAGATCCGGGAGTGGGGATGCCCAAGGATGTGGAAGCTGAGCACCAACGTGTCATTGCTACCTCCCCGGCTTCCAAGGATACGCTCCTACAGAGCGCCATCGAGGGTCACGTTCTGGTCAAGAACACCAACGGCGCCCTTCCATTGAACTCCCCGCGTCTCGTGTCGGTATTTGGATATGACGCTAAGGGCCCAGACGCTCTGCAGTTTAGCACTATCAGCTTCCAGTCATCTTACCCGGCCATTCAAAAGAACCATACCCTGTGGGTAGGTGGCGGATCTGGAGAGAATTCGCCGGCGTACGTCGACGCGCCCATTGACGCTTTGCAGCGACAGGCATACGAGGATGGCAGCTCAATCCTATGGAACTTTGACTCGATTAATCCTCAGCTTGATTCGACGAGCGATGTCTGTCTGGTTTTCATCAACAGCTACGCCACCGAGAGCCAGGATCGGCCCGGACTCACAGATGAATACAGTGACATTCTCGTGACCAATGTAGCCAACAAATGCAACAATACTGTGGTTGTGTTGCATAATGCTGGTATTCGTCTCGTGGACGCTTGGGTTGAGCATGAGAATGTCACAGCGGTGATCTTCGCCCACCTCCCCGGACAAGACACCGGCAGAGCGGTTGTTGACTTGCTGTACGGCCGGGCAAATCCCTCCGGACGCCTACCCTACACGGTTGCTCGCCAAGCTGAGGACTATGGCTCATTGTTGCACCCTGCGCAGCGCGAGGGCGATTACTGGCTCTTCCCGCAGTCCAACTTCAGCGAAGGTGCGCTTATTGACTACCGTGCTTTCGATGCCCAGAACATCACACCCCGCTACGAATTCGGATACGGTTTATCGTACACGACATTCGACTATTCGGACCTGCAAACGCGTCGGTCCAATGTCTCGATCACGGCTTACCCCCCGAATGCGACGATCGAACAAGGTGGCAATCCACGTCTATGGGATGAGATCCTAACCGTGTCTGCGAAGGTGTCGAACACTGGCACGGTGGACGGAGATGAGGTGCCGCAGCTGTACATCGGTATTCCTAACGGTCCCGTCCGTCAGCTGAGAGGATTCGACAAAGTGCGGATTGTCGCAGGGGAAGCGGCACCAGTGGCCTTCCCGCTGACACGCCGTGACTTGAGTGTCTGGGATGTCGATGCACAACAGTGGCATTTGCAGGAGGGAGAGTATAATGTTTATGTCGGAAGGTCGAGCAGAGACTTGCCTCTGAGCGGAACATTTAGCATTTAGATGCTATTCTAACTGGGAATGAATAAATTTGATGACTTGGGATTGCAAATATAGCTTTACAGTCTATTGACTCTGAATTGAACTTCTATCAATAATGTCCCATTCCTTGAACCATTACAAACCGCCAATGTTCATTCTGCCTCAGCCCACTGACAAACAGATACTCAGGCCCATGTTGGACAACCTATGCAAGGATACATACGACAGCGGCAGAACAAAGCCGCATACCCCAAATCCCGGTCCTCGAGCATGCGGCACCTCTTGTCACACGTACATCAGTCTATACGAGCTCGAGTGTACCCATGCGGCCACGACAAGGTCCCCGATACAGAGGATTCGATGAGTCCCGCATTGGGTGACTTACGCAGTTAATTTGATAATGTGCACAGAATTACTTTGGAGCGTGGCCCAACAATTGATTGCCAGATCAGATTCCGAGATTCCGGGCTTAGTGAGGTGGTCAGCAAACATCTGTGCCGGAGCGGAAGACAAAGACAAATCACATTCCAAACATGCCGGTGCGGAGATAGCCTTACAGCAACGTTAGGTTGGTCGGATTTTAAATGTGTGTCACAGTCGTATCAAATGATTCAGCTTTGCCCTTCGAGCATCTCCTCGAGTCTCAAGCGATATCATCTATAATTCCTCCGTTGCAACTTTGTATCTACTCTCTTCGAGATCGTTTGTTCACCCCCATATCCTCACTATCCATACTACCAGCGCCGCCGATACTTTCCACAATGCAGCCTTATCACACCCTCTCCCGGGTCCTCCCTTTCCCGGATGCGAACCAGAAGGCCTGGTGGGATAAGTTAGGCCCCCTGCTCTTGAAGGGTATGCAAAGTCAAGGGTACGATACTGAGGCCCAGTACGCTCAGCTAGGCATGGTCTACAAATGTGTCCTGCCGTACCTCGGAGAATTCCCAACTGTCGAAAATGATGCCACCCGCTGGAAAAGCTTCCTGTGTCCATACGGTATCCCCATTGAGCCAAGTCTGAACATCTCCCAAGGCATTCTCCGCTATGCATTTGAGCCTATCGGCCCCGATGTCGGTACTGAGAAGGATCCTCAGAACATGAACGTCATCCAAGACTGCTTGAAGGGGTTAATACAACATGATGACCGAATCGACACTACTTTGCATGCCCAGTTTTCATCACGATTATTGCTCACCGAAGAGGAGTCGCGGCAGTTTGCCACCACAGGACAGTTCAACTTCGGGCCCGGACAGGGCATGCATGGATTCGCCGTAGACCTGAAAGGCTCACGACCCATGTTCAAGGGGTACTTTTGCGCTGGCATCAAGTCAGCCGTGACGGGAATTCCGACTGGGAAGTTGATGCTCGACGCAGTCCGGGAGGTTGACACCGAAGGCAGAATTACTCAGCCCTTGGACAAGCTGGAGGAATACTCTGCCAATGGCTTGGGCAATTTAATATTATGCTTCATGAGCGTTGACATGGTCAATCCGCACGATGCCCGCATTAAGATGTATGGCCTCCAACAGGAGGTTTCGCGCGAGGGAATCGTGGATCTCTGGACGTTGGGTGGCCGTATCAACACCCCGACAAATCAAGAGGGCCTAGGGCTGCTCCTGGAGTTGTGGGACTTGCTGCAAATCCCCGCTGGATCGCGATCTGTCGCGATTGGCCACTGCTCAGTGGGCCAGCCGCCCAAGTACATGTTGCCTACCTTGGTCAACTGGACGTTGCTGCCCGGCCACTCAGATCCCATGCCTCAGGTCTATTTGGTGCCCTTTGGCCTGCCGGATTCGCATATTTCGGACTGTTTAACCACGTTTTTCGAGAGGCGTGGATGGACGGACCTGGCGAGGGTCTACAAGAAAAATATAGCATCATATTTGTAAGTCCTCATACTCATCGATTCCAGGAAGAGTTACTAATCTCATACAGCCCGGACATCGACTTCACACAGTCCCGCCACGTTCAGGAGGCCATTTCGTTTTCGTTCCGGAAAGGCAAGCCATACCTGAGCATCTACATGTCCCTGTTTTAAAGGTCTTCTCGACCTTGGTTTAATAATCGATCTCGGAGGCTTGTGGTAGTTACTGGATGCCTAAAATGCTGGAATCTACCAAGACGAGATCTACACAGATCATTGGTCGTATCGTTCACTATCATAATGTTACGGGTGTTATAGTGTTGCTTTAATTAGTCCTTTATAAATTGCGTAGCTACGCAGGTCGGTAATGATAATCAATTTACTGTTAAGAATGTTCCCCTATATCTCTTTTCCCGACGACAAATATGGAAACAATCAATGAGCTACGGCCATCGAACATGAGTGAGAGTTTTCTCCCACTTGAACTTCCTTTTCCGACCCGACAACCCCAGTGCGACAGCTCACCATGGAAGCGAAAGGAAGAATTGAATGAGTCCATCCTAGCGCACTAAATTACTACCATCATTTTTGTGCTGATGGAACATGCGTGCCGACCTGTCTGGATTCTCACAGAGCGTAACAACAGAGCTTACGTCGGATGAGTCTGACAGAATGTCGGAGAATTTGGAACTCACGACATTTGATGCATTTCGCGAAAGAGACCTGTCAGAGTGCAAGGAACAGGCCTCTGTACTACGACCTGTCAGAGAATCGGGTGGCACAGAACCAAGGTACATGCATTGTGCGACAAGATGATCAGACCACGACTCGGACTTGCCAATTTGTCGACTTGGGCCATCCATTGATCTGTGACGGAACCACTGAGAAAAAACACACCATAAGTGTAACGAGGCTGCAGCCAAGCCCCTGAGTATTGTTGCACACACGCAGCCGTGGCTTCAGTACATACGAACAGCGGCCGCAGCAGTTTTACGAGGGAAGTAAGACTAATACTGGAAAGCAACCGAGGTGGTAATTGAATTTCAATTTTTGTTTCTTGACAATCGAAGGGAAACCAATTCAGGTAAACGCAGAGTGACAGGGAGCAGGGAAAAAAAAGTATACGTTTGGCAGTGTAAGCAACAAGAGATGTAGGGGGAAACAGTACAACATGTTCACACAAGGCTCATTATTCTGCCGCTTCTGATATCAGCTCCTTCTCCACCTCCCGCAGAATGGCATAACTCTCCTTCGGGGCGATTTCCCACTCCTTCTCAATCAGCGCCTTTCGCTGTGCATCCCGGGCAGTAAATGTAGCTTCGAATTCCGGAATGGGTGAAAGGAAGGCACCAGCCGACGGATTCCGGAGCATGTCCTCGACCTCCACTGGAGATGCAGTCCGGATGTTGAAAGCCCAAAGCAACCGGGCAGCCGAGATAAAAAGACTGTCCTGCGCGAAGTATCGTCCTGGACAGCCACGTTGACCAAAGCCGAACGTGGAAAAAGGCAGGTTCGGGTTCGCAATCCATCGCTCCGGGAGGAAGGAAAAAGGTTCCGGGAACACATCTTCATTGTAATCTAGTGCCCATTGATTGACCAAGATAGTGGCACCTTTTGGAATGAGATAGCCGTTGTACTCCACATCACGGATACTTTCACGTGGTGCGCCCAGAGGCGCGAACGGCCTCCACCGTAAAGCCTCTTTGACAAAGGCGTCGATGTAGGGGAGATTGCGTGCATCGGCCGCTGCGGGCAAACGGTCCGTTCCGACGACCCTATCCAGTTCTTCCTGCGCCTGGGCAACTTTCTCCGGATATAACGCGGCAACCAAGACAATGATACGCAAGATTTGCTGCGACGTCAAAGATGCCTCGTAGAGTGTACCCAGTGTATATGAAACTTCAAGTTCCGACATTGGACGAGCCACCTTGTGCTTCGAGACCTCTTTAGCCCAAGTCCACGCTGGTACGTTGATTCCCTCACGGAGTCTATCCACGAAGGTCTTGTTGAATTGCTCGCAGATCCGGTCACACATTTCCTTCCAAGGAGTAAGGAATGATGGCAGATATTGAAGAAGGGGAATGTATTCCACAAGTTGGCCGGTTGCCCGAAATGAAGCCTCGCCAGCTTCCGACTTGACTCGCACCAATTCTTCCATTCCCCGAATTTCTGGATCATCCGGGTACTGGACGCGCTTGCCGTAAGCCAATGTCATGAACAAACTAGCAACCATCCGCTTGAAGCATGAACTGAAGTCATCGGTGTTGAGAAGCTCTGCCAGTAGTTGTTTGGTTTCGACGTCGCGAAGTGCCGTGTATCTCTGCGTCATCCACGGCCGCAAGACTGAGGCCTGCAATGAGCGATGGTCTCGCCAGCGTTTGCCATACTCCATTCCAGAGGAATTCATTCCTCCAGAGAGACGATTAAACATCACTAATTGTGGCCGGGAGCTATAAATAGTACTCTTCTTCTCCATCAGGTCATTCGCGACCTGATGGGAGCTCAGAATGATAGTCGTAGTTAAGCCCAAAGAAAGGGCCATTACGGGCCCATATTCGTCGCTCCATTCCTTGTATTTCTCCCACGGGTTGACAGCCGGTGTTTGAAAACTGTTACCGATTAAGGGAAGGCCACGGGGCCCAGGAGGAAGAGGAAGACGTTGCTTGGAAGAACGAGATTTAAGCCAAAAGAATGTACCAAGGTATACGGCAACAACTGCCCATGACAGGGCAGCAGGCGAGACTGATTGCACGAGTTCTCTCATTGTGGTGAAAATAATCGGAGTGTCCCACATAATGTTGGCAGTTCGTTCAGCTGTCAGCAGGTAAATGAAGATATTATCAGGACTGCAGATTCAAGGAGCCCTGAAAATCTTTAAAGATTTTGTCAGCTTGAGATTTCCGGAATTGAATTCGCCTTGGCAATGATGATGATAGTTTCAAACGAGACTGCATGCAACGACATCCAGGATGCAAGGCCAAGGGGATATCTCGCCACCGATTTTCACACACTGCAAGGAGATTGCGATCTAGACTATTCGGCCGTTACCAAATCTCAGCTGGTGGAAAGTGAGACATCTTCAGAAAATGACCAGGTAGACCCGGCCCATCGGGTGATGTTGCTTTGGTTCCTTAAGGTGATAGGTCAAGACCAGGCAAAACCAAGAAGTGCATTCGGTACGGGAATCCTGGCATCAGTTGCACATGTGCCACAGAAATCTAAGAGATGTTTTCACCATTGGCAAAGGTTGCTCGGATCTGTAGACTCGGACATAATAGCCAATCGTCCAGCTCTCGTCAAGGGCTAAATAGTTGACATGCACCACCACATCGGAGATATCATTCAGCTAGCCCCAAAAAATTGCACACGTAAGAATCAAATGGTAACCACTCTGCTGCGAAGATAGGTGAAACAAAAAGGGAATCGGGGACTACTCAATGTCGCCGGGGACTAATCAAGAGCCCCACAAGTAAAGATCTACTCAGGGCTGAGAGCGTGGAAAGACCACTGCTTGATGTCATCGCCATCCCCGTACAGCGGTCCCCAAAGTGGACAATCCTATTTCTGAAGAGGCCCAGTGTCACATTGTTCGATGGCATCTTGCACAAAGGATCACAAACAGCAACCTCAGCTCGGGTGTTTTCCAAATGCAACCAGCGGGAATTATAGTTTCTTTACGGCCAGCTGAACGCCATACGGAGCCGCTGGTTCCGTCAAATTGGGCATCTGAGATGACGAGCTGTAATGATACGGCGTACAAAAGAAGGACCACCAGGCCAAGCGCAGGACCCATCGCGGGTTCTTGTGGTCGAGTCCGTTGTAGAGGATCTCGTGAATCACCCTTTTTGTTTTCTGTCCCCTTAGATCCGTTGTCTATAGTTGAATGTCTTCTCCGTTACCACTTGGTGCATGATGGGATCCGTCGAATCCGACTCCGTCCTCTCTTTCTTCAGTCAACAGTGTTGCCAACACCCAGACAACACTGCTATCGACGATGGGCCAAATGGCAAACTTTCCTACAGTCAACTCGACCATCAGTCTTCCACACTTTCCCATTGCCTACGTCAGAATGGAATCACGGCAGGCCAAGTGGTTCCTCTCCTGACGACCTCCCGTCAGGAAATGGTCATTGCAGTCCTGGGAATCCTTAAAGCCGGTGGAGTCTATGTGCCCGTCGATGTTGATCAATGGCCTGCGGATCGCATTAACTATGTGTTGAGCCGTACATGTTCGGGCCTCGTGGTCTATACGGGCGACCATATCCCCTCCGGTGTGAACCTGGAGGAAGAGTGTCGCGCTGTCCAGGTTCATATTCGGCCTGAAAGCAAACTCGAAGCACAGTACGAGCCCAATCCAAGACCACAGTTAATGTGTATCATCTTTACCTCTGGCACTACCGACAAACCAAAAGGCGTCATGGTTCCACATAGCTCTGTTGGTCGGTTCGTAACATCACCGGGCTTCAACTATGATATAGTGCCGGGAGACCGGGTCTTGTTGGTACTTTCGGTAGCATTCGACGGTATGTTCAATCCGCTTTTTTCATTGGATTATCGAAACTGATACAGAATCGTTAGCATGCATGGGTACCTTGTTCAACACGATCTGTAACGGAGGCACGGTGATCCTGGCCAACAGATTAAACTTTCAGGAACGGTCTCGACAATGCACAATTCTTGTCGTGACGCCATCCATTCTGGATGTGCTGAGCCCTCCTCAATCTCCATCGGACTATCCCAACCTGGAACGTATTTTCCTTGGTGGCGAAACTCCGTCACAACAATTGCTGAAGGCGTGGTCAGCCTTCAACGATGTGGCCCTCTGGATTGCCTATGGTCCCACCGAAGCTACCTGTGCAGTGTTATGTGGTCGTCTCCAAGCATCCAGTGAGACTGGCAAATTCCATCCCACGAGGCTTGGACACTGCATCCCCGGCTCGAATGTGCTCTTGCTCACCGAGGAAATGGAAACGGTCCAGGATATCGACATGGAAGGGGAAATATGTATCGAAGGTCCATGTTTGACGGATGGGTATTGGCAAGATGAGGAGCGTACAAAAGACCGATTCATAGAGCATCAGGGGCGACGTGTCTACCGCACTGGCGATCTAGGTCGATTCGTGACCACAGAGGATAGCGAGACCGCCATAGAATTCTGTGGGCGGCGTGACAGGGTTACCAAAATCCGAGGGTTTTTGGTTAACCTAGAATTGGACGTCGACGCTGGTCTTCGACGCCTTGATCCGGATATTACTGCTGTCTTCTCCGTGGTGATTGATAGAAAGCTCTGCACAGCAGTTGTGCCATCATCGGTTGATTGTCGCCATCTAAAGGCAGCTTGGCGGCTGGTGGCGCCGCCCTACCTCGTGCCTGATAAGATGGTTGCCCTCAATGACCTCCCGCTGACGGCAAACGGAAAATTCGATCCTCGACAAGTTATTAGCATCTTGCGGGATGCAGTACAGAAAGACGAGACTATGCAGAACGGTACATCGCACGACAACCCTGATGCCAATAACCGAAAGCAGTACAGCTGGCATTCAGGCCTTTTAACGATTGACCAGACAATCATCAAAGGCATCCAGCAGGTCTTGGGCATCTCTCAGGCCGAAATCAATCTGAAAGACTCTGCCGTGTTTCAAGGCGTGCATTCATTAGCTGCAGCTAAGTTATCGACATTTTGCCGCCATCATGGATACAACGTCTCTGTCGAGAGCATTCTCACGGAACCATCCCTTCACTCTTTGATTGAGAAAAGCCGCCATGAAACCGAGGATAGACCGGATAGCTCGGCATTTGCCACAAGGACGCCGGAAGAAAGCTCTATGCCCACCCAAAGACCAGTTACGCCCTTGCAGAAGCGGATGGTTCTCGATAGTATAGTAGAGGATCCTAGGGCCAATTGCCTCCAGCATATCTCTTGGTATAAGACGGAAGACATTGGAAGACTCCGAGAGGCCTGGAAAACGGTGGTAACCCATGAGCCCATTTTCCAGACTAGTTTTGAGCTGGAAGATACGCAAGAGCCATTCCAGAGACTCATCGGTGCTGGGCTTTTTATATGGGAAGAGACAACTGTTACCACATACGCAGCCATTGAAGAGAGCCTCAAGTCTCTTCCTGCCGCCACCAGGCTAGGATCCCGATTCCGCGTGCTGCATTGTGTCGGACCGGAGTTTCCCCACAGCGAGAGCATTTTTGTATGGGCGGTGCATCATGCGCTCATCGACGGTTACTCCGCTTCGTTGGTGTTCGAAAAGGTCGACAAAGCGCTGCAAGATGAGCCCTTTGAGTCTTCCCATCCTTTCATGCTTGCCGCACAAGATATCGCCCGAATGCGGGATAAAATAGCACCCGAAGTCGACCACTTCTGGAAAGATCAAGAGACACAGTATCCTGGGGCAGCGGGAGAGCCTCTCATCCCGGAGGCGTTGACGGACCAAAGCGGGATGGACTTTGCTGAGCATGTCGTGAACGTTGGTATAGATAGCCAACGCCTGCGCTTCGCGGCACAGCAGGCCCAGGCTACTCCGGCCGCCATTTTTTATGCAGCATGGGCATTGTTGCTCTCCAGCTACACAAATTCAGACACGGTGATCTTTGGGGCTGTCTTCTCCGGAAGGAATCTTCCATTCTCATGGGCCCCGTGCATGGTCGGACCGCTGCTCAATATTCTGCCCTTGCGGTGCCGTATTGAACGCGAGATCGAATCTGCCAGTTTTGTTCGCGAAATTCACCAAACAATCCAGGATATCTCTCGGTTTCAGGTTGCGGATCGTCCAAAAGACACCCCACCGTTTGCAAGCACTTTGACCGTGCAAGATTCTGGTCTTCGGTCTGGGACTACTGTTATCCCTTCACTTCGGAACCCAGAAGTCAGAGAGTCAAATTTGCTCCCGCTCACGGTGGTAGTCGAAACTGACGGCCAGATCACCTTCCTATATCGGACAGATCGGTTCTCTGAAAGCCACATGAAGGACATGGCAGCCATTTACACGAGCTTACTCGATGCCTTTCTCGATCCGGGACGAAGTCTACAGGACTGTATGGATCGCCGATTTCCAACTGAAATGAACCGGACCATACTGCAGACAGGAAACATCGATTCCCAAATCGCGCGGGTTCCTTCTGTAAACGGGGGACACACTCTTTCCAGTCTCTTCGGTATGGTCGCTAGCCTACACCCCACACATGTCGCGGTTCGAAAGGGACCACATTCAGTTACCTACGCTACATTGGTTCAACATGCAGCTCGGGTAGCTGCAGTAATTGAACAAAAGACGCAGCCAGGGGAAGTGGTGGCCATCCTGGCCGATAGATCAATCAATTGGATAGTCGGCATTATGGGGGCCACGATTGCCAACACAGTGTATTGTCCGTTGGATTCATCATATCCGGCTGAGTACCGAGAAGACTTGCTTCGGCGCAGTCATGCCAAGATATTCCTGGTCCCAAGCAGGTCACAACTCCCAACAGCCGATAACGGGGTCGCAGCCATTTCCATCGAAGACATTCTGGCTAGCGATATCGAACCACTCTGCCCATGGCGAACACAAACACCTAGCGACGGGGCGTACATTTGCTTCACGTCAGGTTCAACAGGTGTTCCGAAAGGCAAGTATACCAGCAACCTTTGTTTGCAATGTCGCTAATGCATGTCGTCACAATAGGCGTCCTTTGCCTGCATCAAGGGGTGGTTTCGCTGCAATCGTGCTCCGTGGAAGGACGGCTGCATAGTAAACCTGGACGGCGTATCGCTCAGTTCATGTCAACTGGTTTCGATGTCTGCGTTCATGAGGTTTTCGCCAGTCTTTGCTACGGAGCCACACTAGTCCTGCGCAAAGACGATGATGACCCCTTTTCTCATTTGGCTGATGTGGACGTGGTGTCCATGAATGCGACTGTTGCTGACTCGCTAGATCCTTCAGAGTATCCTGATTTGGACTATGTATGCCCTCCTTGTTCGCGTATGGTTGCTCATAGGCTTACCAGACTTGAACCAGGTTTACCTTGCTGGGGAGCCAATCCCACAAAGAACAGCAGACAAATGGGCAATAGATCGAGAGCTGTACAATGCATATGGACCTACAGAGGTGCGTACCATTTTTCTATCCCCTCAACCAACGACCATTCAAGATATTTGACGGTTGCCGTGGTCCGTAACTAACCATTTTAGGCCACAATCATCGTTACGAGGACACAGCTCGAAGCGGGCATTCCAGTCGCTATCGGCCGGCCGTTCCCTTCTGTAAGAGCATACATCCTTAACGACCGTAGGGAGCTTCAGCCGCCAAACTCTCTGGGCAATCTCTTTGTCGCGGGGGTACAAGTGAGCCACGGATATCTCGACCTACCTGAAGTCACTGCCAAGTCATACTTCCCTGACCCTTTTCTTCCCGAATCTTCCAACGAGCGCATGTACGACACCGGTGACATTGGATTCTGGGATACAGACGGAAAGATTCAGTGCTGTGGCCGTAAGGACCGTCAGGTCAAAGTACGCGGGTTCCGTATTAATCTCGATGGTATCTCGAACATGGCCACCCTCCGCATGCCTACAATTCGCCACGCTGCTGCTTTTGTCAAGGACGGTGCAGTTGTGCTGTGCGTGGAGCCGGAAGACGTGGACACGGACGAGTTGCGGACCCGACTAAAGGATGCCCTGCCCCCGCATGCAACCCCCCGGACCATACATTCCATTGCACATATTCCGTTATCGTTGAACGGGAAAATCGATGTCAAGGGTTTGGCTGCTATGGAAGTTCGCAATGGCACGGTGCCGACCAATGGGGTTACCAAGACAAGTAAGCTGGATTCAGCCCGACAAACGAGCAGCAATGGCCTGAGTAATGGTGTTTCCGATGCCTCGAGCGAAACACACCTTGAGAAGCTTATCATTCAAGAGTGGCAACAGCTCCTCGGCCTTGATCCATCGCAACCACTTTCCAGATCAGACGACTTTGTCCTTCTCGGAGGCGATTCTATTCGACAACTCAACTTGGCGGCACGCCTTCGGTCCGTACTTGGGCTTCCAATCAAGGTTAAGGACATCATCCGGTCCTCCACGTTGGGTGACTTGGTTACTCTAGTTGTGCAGCGGCAAGAGCAGCATGGAAAGAAGAATGTACCTAACGGTGCACCTGCTCACAATGCCGTGGATCGACCACTGGGATATAAGAACCTCTCACCCCCAGAAATGGAATGGGCGTGTAAGTATCGCCATTCGCAGTCGCAGTCAACCTTCAATGTGCCTTACGTTGCACGGCTCTCACCGGCAGTTGACTGGCAACGTCTCGCGAGCGCCTTGGAAACGGTCCTCAATCGCCATCGCGTGTTGAGATCGCGATTCACTGTGAGAAAGGATGGAAGTGGCGAACGTGTTTTGTCTGAACACCCAATCAGTGTACAACGGACAGTGCATGATGTCGACATTCAAGGGGTGATAAACCGGCCCTTTGGAATCGACAGCAGTGAGGCCCTTATCCACACGGTTATATCGCCATCAACACTGGTCCTGTGTATTTCGCATATCCTATGTGATCTAACGTCCATCAACACGTTGTTATATGAAATTGCAGCTACCTATCGTGGATTGGTCTTATCTCCGGTGGTGCGTGAGTATTTTGATGTCACATGGCACCACACGATCGACCCGGAGAAGCAACGGTTCTGGGCAGAGTACCTAAAAGGCCTCGGCTTCAAGCAGCCAGATCCAGTCAGTCAAGTCAATGGAGCCAATGGAGCCAATGGGGTCAATGGAGCCAACGGTTATAATCACTCGAACGGCACGAAGATTCGCAAACCACGCTCGTACCGGGGAACCTCACGGACAACCAGTCTGCCCGACAGTCTGTATCGTCGCCTTATCATATCCTCGACCAAGAATGGTTTCACATTCCATCAGTTTGGCATGGCCGTTGCCGGACTCGTGTTGCATTTTCTGACTGGTCGAGACGACATTGTGCTCGGTTCCCCATTCGTCAATCGCCCTTCGTTCGAGGACCGACAGGTGATCGGTTTATTCCTGGAGCCGCTGCCCGTTCGTATTTCCGTGAAGCACCAGAACGAAAATGACAGCGGACCCGGAGCTCGCGAGTTCGTGCAGAGCGTCCGACAATCCTCACAATCGGCGCTAGCACACAGCGTACCCTGGTCGGAATTGATGTCCCATTTGGGGCTCCCTTTCCCCTCCGCGCAGCCTCAGCTCTTTTCCTGTTGCGTCACTTTCCACGACGACCGCGGAACAGAGCCACCTCTGGCGATACACGGCGTGGAGGGACAGTATATTTCAGCGGAGGGAGCGAAATTCCCCTTGTTGTTCGAGTGGCAGGCCACCAGAGCTAGTGAGCATGAGCAACTCACTATGCGCCTTGAATATGACACCGATTGGCTTTCTGCGGAGTTTGCAGAGATTCTCGAGGCTCTCCTGTTGGAGTCCTTCCGGATGTTGCTGGAGGAAGAGGACAGCCATCACGGCGAAGTGAAAGAGCGGCTGGGAGAGGTGCTTCGGAGCGATGCCACTCGTATCGGAGTTGGTGTGGATGAGATATATGAGACGGCACGACAGTATTTAACGGTGGTATAGATGAGTTGATGTTTCTATGCACAATGGAGGTTGGGTTTGTTGCGGATTCGAAGGCAGGAGGTCGGTTTATCGTGGGGAAATCAGGTGATGATAAGCTAAGATCAGATGTCCCGAATAGGTAATGCAACAACATCGGCCTTTTCTATTCAATAGAAGAAGCCAACTGGTGGTTGTCGCTGACATCCTTTACTCTATATTGCAATAGTTCAAAAGTATATATGTGCAGGAGGTAACGTAGTATGATCTATGTACAAGAACTGATCGCTAGGCTTCTTAAATGCGGATAACTGCGAGGCTTCACAATCTCCCTGGTTTACACGTTGGGGAAGTTATAAAAGAAAGGCTAGGATTATACTGCAAATAGAGCTAAACAGGTATTTATATAAATTTATGGGTTATATCATTGCCGCGACAGCGAAAATACAATGGAAGCAAAGACACAGAAGAGTTCAACTAACGACAACAACAACCTTGGGCATTTCGAGCTTACAATGGGCTCTAATGCGCCTTTACCGCTAACATCAACCCCTTCATACTGCCTGACAAGGCTTTTTTTTTTTTCTTGTTCAGTACCGAGCCTGGCACCCAATTGCCGTGAATTTGAGCTTTGACATGAAATGGGAGCTGCACAATAGCAACTGGCTTTTCGAAATTCCTGGTGTCAATGATTGCGATATCACATCGATTTTCAGCCTTTCTTTCAATCAACATCATAACCCATCCATCAGCTTCTGCCTCGGAGCGTGGAACAAAAATGGGTTCTTGGCAAAGTGCTTTATCGCCAGCGTAGAAATAGCGAGTTTCACCGGTGTAATTGCTGTGCATTGCCAGTCCGTTGAGCCCTTGGAAGATATTCTTACTCCCGTCGCTATTCTCAGGAATGAAAACATTGAGGAAAACCCACTCATGCTTGGTGGTTAGGAACCTTTCATCAATCCTGGGAAATTCCGAAGGAAGGTCAAGGATCACAACTGGGTCGGATATAATGGTGCCAGTTGGTCTGCTAAGGTCGAATTCCCAACGAACGAAATCAGCCTTTGTCTTGGGAGATGGCATTCTGCCGTCCTCGGGTGGGGAAAAGGGGAAGGCATTATCATGAACCCTCGAGCTTTCTGCATAGATTCTCCCATCGATTTCCCAAGCACTTGCGGTATGGATCGGCATACAGTTCTTCCACGAATATACACGATGCTCCCCATTTGCCCAACCATACTGTGCAACGCTTCCTGGGCGTCGGTGTCCAAGGTGTCCGGGTCCAATGCGTAGGGAAGAGCGACCTCTCTGAGTGCGAGGAGTTGACCCGCCCAGTAGATGAGATTGGTATTTGCCGTAGAATCCACAGCCGCCCTCACACAAGGGTGATGTGTGAAGGGATTTCGATATAGGCCGAATAGTGCCCTACCTGCCTTGCGCTCAAGTTTATAGCGCTCGGTTTCAATATAGCGCATCTTCATACCCACACGACCTTCGTGAAATCTGAATGCCGAGATATTCCCATCGCCGTCAATGGGCACGTTACGCTCATCTGGTGGAACAAACGGGTCGACCATGACACGGTAAAAGGTGCCGCTGATCTCTTTCGGAATCTCGCCCAATACGACAAGGTCTGCGATTTCGCCTTCCAGACGGCAGGGAAGATTGGACCCGGCGAGGTCAAGGGCGATGGGCCATTTTGAGAAAAGTCCATATAGACCATCGTGTGCCTTCTTGGGAGCCTCCATGATGTGAATAGGACAATCGAAATGTTTAGATAAGAAAGAGAAGGTGATTATTCCGAGCAATCCGAAGGGGGCAGATATAGCTCTTTATAAGCATGAGCGAAAAGCATCGCATCAAGATGCCGGTCTTAGTTTCCATCTACCAAATGCGGACGAATTAGGCCAATCAAGAATCGTCCGATACTTTGCTGCATTTCTTTGCAGAGCTTCCACTCCGGGGCAGACTCCACCCCCGCCTCCTCTCCGTCGGCAAATCAGACCCGATGCATTTGATAGTTACATATCGAATTCTCTCTGAACAATGTTCTATTAGTTGGCTCGAAAGGAGGAGCTTATTCGCTATTAAATGGAGGAGGCAGGAGCGCCCAGGGCATTCACGGAGATTACTCTCAGCTTTGGAGTGAACTTTGTGAAGGAATTCGCTTGCCGAATTGCAGGTCCAAACCCATGATAGACGCTGAGCTTACCTTTCTCTGTTATGTTTTAAATGGCCCAGTCTCTTTACGAATGGATGGTGGATTTCCTAAACTCCCCTCGAAAGCCTGGTAGATCTATCATCTGAGAATCCATTCCATTTGCCAAGTCGAGTAACTAGTTATGAATCTTGAGCCTGCTAACTCAGGCAGCCTCGTTTCTATAGTACCCACTCTGTGGTGACGGAGTTGGATGCAAAGGTATAACGCGGATGCCTTTACCAGTGTGCTACTAGTTAGGGTAAAACATCGGGCCAAGGCTAGGCTCTCTAAGTCGGTCGAAAAGGAGCACCGCAGATCCTTGGTGCTTTAGAGAATTAAATGGAAAATCATGATTCAGTGTCTCTTTGTTTCAATTCTGTACCCTTTCTTAGTAGCATTGGCCGACGCATTGAAGGTTTTATTTTTATTTTTATTTTTATATGTTTTTAAATGCTGTTGTTACACCCTGTGCATCACTCTGATGGCCTAAGCCGAACTCTCATAAATATGTAAATGGAAGAGGAAGTTTCCCTGATCGCATGGGTAGAATACTCCTGAGTACTCTGTAGTTCGTACGGACTTCGCCCCACCTCCACAGCACGAGTGGATTTGTCACAGGTTCCCTGGTAGACCAGATTTAGAAAGGGGAGTGATACCGGGCATGGAATTGATGATCATGCAGCATGTACTATAAGAGCCGCAAGGTCAAACTTAATGATGGGGAATTTCTTGCATCACAATCCTTATTTTTCTTTCTGTCAAGATGCGGCATGTCACTCCTTTCTTTCCACTGGCACTCGCTTTTTATTTACTTGCATTCCTTGCTGTCGTCCTCTAGTACAGTGGGTAAAAGCACCGGACTTCTGGACTCTGGAAATTGTGAGCTACACCGAGCATCCTCCTAGTTTCTTACTCTGACTTCTACGCGATAGTCATCCTCGGGCCAAAATGGCAGGCTGCTTATGGGAAATCAAAGACCTTCGTTGCCGGCCTAACAAACCAGGAAAAGGTTAAGCTCACCACTGGCTCTGACGTACCCTCTGCAAACTGGACAGCTTTGCAATTCAAAGACGGCGATCAAGGTCTTATTGGCTACTTCTACGCATCCGGATTCGCCGAAACCTCAACCCTTGTTCAAACCTTTGACAGAGACTTGATCTACCTTCAAATGAACGCCGTCGGTGACGAAATATACAAGAAAGGATTCCAGGTGGTTAATGGTCCGACATCAGGCCCTCTTGGAAGGAGTCCATGGGGTGGACGACTTGTCGAAGGACTGGGGCAGGACTAGTATCTAAATGGAATTGCCTTCGCCCAGGCCGTGGCCGGCATAAATGACGCCGGTGTGATTTCCGGTGGGAAGGTATTGTCCTTTTTTTTTTTTTTTTTTTGGTATAGATTGGACTTTGGCTAATTAAAACTTCAGCACTTTCTCTTGAATGAGCAATAAACCAACCGGAGTGTGGAATTATCCCCTTTGGCCGGGAAGGCAACTACATTGGCGTATTCCAGATTGGTTGTTACGATGGCCTCCACCGTTACTTCATGCTTGATACCAGCCTCTGTATTCGGAATTCCGGTCAAGGAACATAGCCCATTGATGAGGTGGTGCATTGCAGGAATCGATGTGACCACGATGGAGCAAACTTGGAAAATCACTGGTGCATATAAACAGGAATGCAAGCGACTAAAAGATTTGTATACTGGAGACGTCCGGAAGGTCTAGCGGAGTCCAGCCAGCAGATTCCGATTTGGCCTAGATTAAGTGCATCTGGTCAGTTGAGGTTACAATACGCTAGGAGCTGAAAGGGAACCATGGCGTGACTGACTGTGGACATTGCTTACGGACTTTTGTCTTTCTTGTATAACACTGGCAAGACAAGCGAGTCTTGCTAATATTTGTTTCTCTATTTCAACTTCCATGTCGATGGACTGTGAACTGGCTGGATTCACTACGTCTGCGGTAACTTTTCTCTTTTCTAGTTCCACACTGACTTGAAGCGTCCAGCTTGGTACAATGGGGCTATCTCTGGTTCTGTTCTATGGGGTCATTGCCGGAATCTCGGGGTTCCTTTTTGGCTATGACTCCGGAGTCATGACTACGACTATTGCGCAGGAGCAGTTTCTTCAACAGTTCAATCCAACATCGTCCATGATGGGGACAATTATCGCAATCATGCAAGCTGGAGGCTTCTTTGGCTGTCTGACGGCGGGTAAACTATCAGATCTATGGGGAAGAAAGAAAGCAATCATGTTTGGCTGTGTGTTCGTGGTGGTGAGACTCTGACCTTTTCTGCTCTTGGTAATCCCGATCTGAATACAGGGACGTATAGGTCGGCGGCGTTCTCCAAGCTGCGGCATATCACACCGCCATGCTTATCATCGGACGTTTTATTACTGGCTTCGGTGTTGGATCCCTGACCATGACCGTGCCCGTGTATCAGGTATGCTGCTCCAAGCATATATGTTTCAATGATTACTATGCTGACAATGACCAGGCGGAAATCTCACCACCTCGATGGCGAGGGACCATCGTCGGCTGTCAGCAACTGATGCTAGCAACGGGAAATGCCGTTGCCAACTGTAAGTCTTGATGCACGATGACAGAAGGAGAATACTAACCTATCCAGGGACTGGGTATGGTTGCAGCTTCGTGAACTCCTCATTCCAATGGCGCATGCCGCTTGCTCTACAGGTGGTTCCGGGAATTGTGCTTTTCGTTGGCTCCTGGTTTCTTCCCGAGTCTCCACGGTGGCTTGTGGAGCGCGACGCACTGGATGCTGCCTTACATGTAGTACAGCGCCTGAATCCCGACAAGCAAAACCTGAATTCGGCTTACGCCGAGTTCAAGGAGATTGTGGAGCAGATCAAACAAGAAAAAGAACAGTCCTCGGAACGCAGTTACCTCCAGATCTTCCGGCGAAAGGCATGGAGGAAACGGCTCCTCCTAGGGGCCGGTATCTGGCTAATGCTGAATCTGACCGGGGTCAATGTACGTCTTTTGCCATCCTGACATCGAATCACAACTGACAGCCAGGACAGGTCATCAACTACTACTTGACTCAATTTTTCACTTCTCTCGGATATGGAGGCAGACGAGCAATTTTCCTGACAGGAGTCTACGGCTCTGTCGGGGCCGTTACCACCTTTGTAGTCCTATTCTTCGTACATCGCTTCCACAGGAAAACTCCCCTGATGATAGCGAATATCTCACAAACAGCCACGTTGATAGTGATGGCAGGACTCACAGAGGCATCGGAACTGGGAGTAAGTGGGCAGATTGGGGGCGTTGCAATGATCTTTTTATTCTTCGTCATTTACTGCAGCTCTTGGGGTCCATTGTCATGGGTGTATGCGTCGGAGATCTTTCCGACACAAATCAGATCGGTAGGTGCGCCTTTCCAAAACTAGGGATCCAGTACTAAGTGGATTTGCAGAAGGGATACTCGATGGCCAGTGCGGTCAATTGGTTAGTGACTCTTTTGTTCAATCAAACAGGTCCGATTGCCTTGGATCATAGTGGATGGAAGTTTTACTTCCTTTTCGTGGCCACGAATTTTATTTCAGCTCTGGTTCTGCTATTTCTCTATCCGGACGATACAAGCGGAAAATCCCTGGAGGCAATAGACTTGGTAAGTCTGCTCTTACTCGCAGGTAGCGATACTAAGAATGCTGACTGGATAGCTATTCGACAAACATAATGCAAGGCATAGGTCCACGCCAGAAGCAAACGAGGTGAGAAGGACAAGTATCGAATTGGATGTAAAAGGTTGAACCTTGTCCATTGGCACATGTGTATGCATGAGAGGTCTCTACCGGGACCTTACGATAATGGATCAAATTGCAATTTGTTGCCCGAATAGTGCCGAGAGCTGAAGGTACTGGGATGTGTTGAGTCTATCAGGAACCGGACCGGGTCCCAGAAACTGGGCATTAGCTTTGACGTAGCTGGATTAGGCTTGTTCAAAACCGGGCTGGCAGGGATGAAATGTAACAGAGATTGCGCGACATGCTGGGCACTCGTATAACGCTAACAGTCAAAAGTAAGACTGTCAGCAGGTAATCATACGACATGAAGGAGGAAACGTAGCAAACGCAATACTTCCAGTATCTTCGCTTGATTCATTGTAGTATAGACTTGTTGTCGAGATGTAGCCTGTTACACCGGCATATAAGAGAGCCCCTCGAGTATCAAAGGAAGTCAGCCTATTCCAAAACAACCTAATCCATTACTTCTGTTTCTTTGGCGCCAAATATGACCTCGTATACTGACCCCAGCGAAGGGACTGATTCCAAAATGCCCTCTGAAGTACTGACCTCTTACTACGACTATCCCACTCATGACCAAGAGGCGTGGTGGCGGGACACGGGTCCTCTTTTCGGACGCTTCCTTAAAGGCACTGGGTATGACGTCCACACCCAATACCAATACCTGGTGTTCTTCATAAAGAACATCCTTCCGTCCCTGGGACCATATCCCGCCAGATGGCGCAGCACTATCACGCCGACTGGACTGCCAATCGAGTACAGTCTCAATTTCCAGCAGAATTCCCGGCCATTACTGCGCATTGGGTTCGAACCGCTGAGTCGCTTCTCTGGGACACCTCAGGATCCCTACAACAAGATCGCCACGGCAGACCTATTTAATCAGCTGTCGAAAGTACAGCTACATGATTTCGATACCCAACTTTTCCATCACTTCACAAGCGACTTCGACCTGTCAAGATCTGAGACCGAAGCTTTGCACAAGCAGGGTGGTATCAATGGAAAAAGCACCGTTCGCAGCCAAACGGCTTTCGGGTTCGATCTGAAAGGTGGCCGGGTCGCCGTTAAGGGTTATGTGTTTGCCGGGCTGAAAAACAGAGCCACTGGGATCCCCGTGGGCCAGCTCATTTCGAATTCCGTTCGCAAGCTGGAACCCCAGATGCATTGCTGGGATTCTTTCTCCATCCTGAACGAGTACATGGAGGAAAGCGATGGCTGGAACGAGTACTCTTTCGTGTCGTGGGATTGCGTCGATATTGAACGGTCTCGGCTTAAGTTGTACGGCGTTCATAATGCAGTGACATGGGACAAGGTCAAGGAGATGTGGACATTGGGCGGACGAATCGAGGACGATGCCACCATCAAGGCTGGTCTCGAGCTATTGCAGCACATGTGGTCGCTGCTCCATATCAACGAAGGTAACCGCGACTACAAGGGTGGATTCGCAGCCGACAACGGTGGAAAGACGTTGCCCATTATCTGGAACTATGAGCTCAACAAGGGCAGTCCACACCCAGCGCCCAAGTTCTATTTCCCGGTCCACGGCGAGAATGACTTGCAGGTATCAAAGTCCATTTCCGAATTCTTCACACATCTGGGATGGGAGGACCACGCGAGACAATACCCGCACCTGCTGCGTCAAATATAGTGAGTGACTATTCGAGACAGCTCGTGAGGATTATGCTAATCTGTCACAGTCCTAACCAGAACATCTCACAAACCGAGCGCCTGCAAGCGTGGATTTCGTTTGCATACCACGAACGCACCGGACCGTACTTGAGCGTCTATTACTACTCCGCCGAGCGTCCGCCTTGGGGAAGCGATCAGGTCAAATAAGCTGGAACTGGGTGATCACCATGGAGGATAGGCTCTTGTTGTTAGTAGTTGAATTTTAGTCTCCAATTGAACTCCAGTGGTTCTTCTTTCGTATGGTTCAGAGTATGTTCTCCGGGCCTAGCGTTTGGCCTCCAAAGAGCAAAGTTCGCAATGATTGTTTCGGTACTGTTCTGTCAGTGCTGTGGTGCTTCCGAAGCGAAGTCCCCGTCCCCAAACCCGGCTGCATCCATGTCTAAGCCGTGTCTACTCCGTACCGGTCCCTACCAAATATAGCAACCAGATCCATACCGCATAGGGTTAGAGCACCACCTGATCTCCTTATTCCGATTCAGGTTAGCGGAATGTCAATCGGACAGGCAGCGTCTTTTACAGCATGATGTCATCATCCCCCGCAGCCAGATACTCCGTAGATACTCCGGAGTACTTATATAAGTACATAATTGAGTTGCATCCCCAGTCTATCACAATGATTCATACTCCCCTCGATTACTTCAACTTCAATAAATACCACAATGGCAGACAAAATTGGCCAAAAGATCCTCCACGGCTTCCAAAAGGGCATCGATGAGCTCAAAAACCAGGGTTCCGCCTCCCGTCCTAACGCGAATCACCCCGGAATCCCTTCGAGCGGAAGACGAGTTATCAACAGCGACGAGCGCCATGTCTCATTCAACGGCAAAGGCACCTATCCTCGTCTGACTCGCCTATCCGACGGTTCGATACTGGCCTCATGCACCCAATTCGAGGGCCCGACTCGAGTCCTGCGCGTTTCCCGGAGTACCGACGGAGGCCAGTCCTGGGCAGAGCATGGCGAGGTGTCTCGGGCTAACGGCGACTGTGACAACGTGTTCTTGCTGGAGGCCGCGCCAGGGGTTATTTTAGCGGCATTCCGCAACCACGACATTGGCCCGAACGGCCCCACGCATTTCCGCATCACCGTCTGCCGGTCCACGGACGGCGGACGATTGTGGCAGTTTGCGTCACAGGCTATGGAGAAGAGTCCCCCGAATGGTATCTGGGAGCCCTTTATGCGGAAGGGTCGTGGTGGCGAGGTGCAATTGATTTACTCGCAGGAGTATGCGCACAACAACCAGTGTTCGATGATGCTTATTTCGACCGACAATGGTTCGTCGTGGTCCCCGCCGCGGTGCTTGCACGGGGAAACAGAGTGCCTACGTGATGGTATGACTGGCATTGCCGATACCAGGGATAATGGCCGGGAGGCCCTGGTGATGGTCTTCGAGACGACGCGCCACGGTCCCTTCAACGTCGAAGCATTGCTTTCCTACGACGATGGCCGGACCTGGGGCTGGAGGCAGAACGTGTACACGCCGGCTCGTGGCCACAACTGTGGATCGCCGCAGATCGCGTCGTTCGCAGACGGCTCGTTGGCCGTCATCTTCATGACGGACGAGGACCAGTCGCAGGTGCAGTGGACGCGCAACGCGACGGTCAGCGTCGTGTTTGGTCAGCCACCTCACAATGGACAGATCCAATGGGGCAGGCCGGAAGTGATTTGTGACAAGATCAGTCACTGGCCAGGTATCATGGCGCTGGATCATCATACGTTGCTGGCGGCGTATGATTGCGGGGGACCTCGCGCGAGGACCATTACGTTGCATCCGTAGTTGTGTCTTTTCTTTTTCATTCGCTTCTATTTAAATAAATTTTGGTTTCCGTATATAATTCTACCTTGCTTGGACAACGAAAGATGACTTTTAAGACCTGCAACCAGGCACGGTCTAAAAATATATTTACGTAGTATTCCGGACATCGCCCTCTATATACAAACAGAAATATACACTATATTGACGGAGATATCAACCCCCTTTAAAGGTTGTAAGTGTGCGCATGAATGTTAATAGTCTCGACAGTCCAAGTCTTTCCGTTGTCGCTAGTAGTAAAGTCCGACGAGTCGGCCTCCGTGAGGCCAAGCGTGTCCTTGAACGAAGAGTCAGCGGAGTCGAGGACGATGGTGGTCGACTTGTACTCTGTCATGGGTTAGCGATCACTCATTCATGCTCGTATGATGAGACTTACGGTGCGCAGCAACGCGGGTGTTCTCGCAGGCATCATCCTGGCATTCGACGGCCGTACCCCAGCCTTGGGCTTGACCGGACTCTGGTTGGCATCGTTAGTGTATGGGCTTGTGGAGAAAAGGAAGGATGGCATACTGGTCGAGAGGCTCGAGATGACCTCTCCGTTGATGGAGACGGTCTGGTCATACTTGCCGGTCTCATCGTTGTACTCATCTATGATTTGTTAGTCTTGACCATCGTCGAAGACTGTAGATAAAGGATAACTTACAATGCATGACAAGCTCGTCGCCGGGATTGGCAGGAACCTCTTTGCCACCGAGCTGCTGTCCTGTTGTTCAGTCAGCGTTGCCCATCCTTCCAATTGATTATCCATTTGGGATCCTTACCCTGAAGAGTACTAGCCCATGTACACCACTGTCCAGCACTAGCGCCGCAGTTCCTACAATATATTAGCTTTAGTTCCTAACCGGTCTCCTGCTGAATCACTCACGCGTTCGGATCAGAGAAAGAAACAGCAAGCGCCTGGATCAAGTCACCGCTACTGGTTCCCATTCCAGGCCAGAGAGCGAGTCGATCAGCTTCCTTGCTTGGGATTTCAGGAAGCACGAGGGTGGTGTTTGCTTCACGGATCCATGACTGGGTAGGACCGAGAGAGAACGCAGGACCGAAGCCGATATTGGACTGGGCGTTGGCAAGTCCGAGAAGAGCGAGGGTGGTGAGGCTTGCGAGAGTGTACATTTTGGTGTTCGTTTGGTAATGAGGATGAAGAATTCTTGGGATACTGGTAAGTTTTCGATGCAGCGGGATCACTCTTATAGTAGGCCAGCTGCATTTTCTAGACTCAAAATCTCTGACGCCTTGAAACTTGCAGTGGGCCGATGAGTTCTGGAAAATTTGTGTGGTAGACTTTTGTCAGGGACCTCGCGCTACCGTCGTTTCAGGTAAACTAAAATCGGCCCAGAATAGTGCGCTCAACACCACCTAGTGTCAGTCTTATACATATATCAACCGTGCCAATTTATATGAAAGGAGAACATTGAGAAGATGCAATAACTAATCTACAGGGTGAATTAGTCGCTTGGTTCTGTCGTATGGTCGCTCCGGCACGTACGCTGGAGTTGATACCCACAACGGAAATTTTTGCGATCATATACATATCGCCAATCTAGAAATTGGTCTTGAGAGCGCCCTATAAGGTTAGGTTTGGTTGCCAAATCTAGACAGGCTCACGCCATCGCCCTCACGCCAAGTTCCATCCTTGTACACTGGGTTTATAACTAAAGCATGGCAGGTCCCTTGGCGTAGGAATCTCGAAACTTTTACTTTGATGTTTGGCGTCGAATACCCTTGCCTTTGTGGTCCTGTTGAGATTGCCTTCAGGAGTCCAGGACGCCCATTGTCTTAGACGAATTTCCATAATGGCTGACTTCGTTCTGCACTGTCATCTCGCGTCGTATCTCTGTATATGAAGTTCTTGTGCATCACGTCGAAAGGTGTGCAGATCCCGTCTCGAGAACGCTATTCGGCAAAGCCATCCACTCCTCCCATCCGGGACCAAGAAATGCATTAATGCATTCGATTAGAAACAATCCAGAATCACAAAAGAGCCACGAATCGCGGACGTTATGTAGCAACACAGCATAGTGAGCGAAGATAATAAGCGCCTCGGGACGTCGCGCTACGAAAGCGCCGAAATATTCGTCAGACACACGCACTGGCCATGCGATTATTGGAGATTTGCTCATGAATCCCGGACTGTGCTTCGCTGAACTGCTTGCAAGCTGGAGATGCTCAATCGCATCCTTGTAGCAGTCCGTGACCGATTGCCCCAGCCGTGCCGATATAATAAGGTCCAAAAGCTTTCGGCATTCCGGTCCGAGAAATTCATCGCGTTCGGATGGAAACTCGTCATATTGAAAAATTGGCCTCAATGGGGTCTCCGCAAGCATATGATATGAAAAACCAGCGACAATGCGCACTCCCCGGAGCAACTGAATGGAGTGGCACAGTTTATCCATGAAATTGATGAAATCGGTGCCACGGAAGATAAGTGCATCGCACATTAAATGATTCCCAAGCATCACCGAGAAGAGAAATATCGCACCACAGGTCTCGGTACTAACTTCCGGCTTCATAGTGTTGAATATGGACAGAGCTTGCGTTTGTAGGTACCCTGCATGAGTCTTGTAGAACTCTCGTTTCTCCGGAGGAGAAATGACAGCCAGATGCAGCGCAGCCAACGCCAACGCTTCATTCATCGCGTAAGGAGCGGACACGCAAACTCGGAAGAATTCCGTGATGGGAACTCCTATTCGCTCATAGTCCAGCTCCAGTGACGGAACAGTCTCTGTTGACAGATGATAGAGGAGCTCAAAATGCAATATATTGACCGAGGGGAAGTCTTCTTCTCGTGTCGAGGTCGGAACACTTCCTGCCGGTGACGCCACGGCTGTTGACATTGATGCTACGGCTGGTGACGAGCGAGTTGTATGGCTGGCTTCGGTCTGATCTCTTGTAACCGAGGGAATTGGTTCCGCCAGATACTCGCAGTGCCGTTCAGAAATCGAGCAATTGACGCATTTTGGACGTCGTTCATCGCACTGGCCAGAGTTAGCTTTCCTTGCCGCGACAATTATCTTTTCCGGTAGTACATACCTTGACGTGCCGCCGTTTACATTCCACACAGCCATTTCTGGATTTCTTGTGTGCTCTGCGTGGCATTGCAGCTACTCAACGTAGGCAGAAGGAGGAACGTGGTTGGATCGGAGAATCGAAAGTGAGGCCAAAGTTGGTAACTAGGTGGCGCTAAACCCGTTTGGGTAGGTGGTATCTACACTACCGGAAATACATTTCTTCTCGATTCTTCATAGATAACCATTCGCAATGAAGTTCAAAATATTCTAGACTTGCTCCTTTGATTGTACATGTTGATAGTTGCAAGAGCCTTGAGACTGTGACCAATGTGCGCGACATGAGTCTAAGTAGCATACGGTAGTACTTGAGAATATTGTAGGGATCAAAGAGTGAATAAACCATTACTTGCTAGGCGCCATCTAATCCGATAGGAGACCATTCACCTGCCCAAAGGTTACTTTAAGATGTCCCCTACGAAGAGAGGAAGCTGACTATGGAATAAGATCACAATTGTATCAAGGACAGTCAGACGGAATTTGAAGTATATGTAGTATAGAAGATACCTCCACTCAGTCCGTATGTAATATTTATACAGACTAAGATGTACACAACAAAACGAACCCCTCTGTGATCCTTCGAATCCAGATCACCTCTCTTCACTAGTCACGGGCCGCATCATCCGGTCCCGTTATTTAAGACTGAGTGATGTCGCTGTTCGAGTACTTGCAGTTGGTGCCGTCAGGGCCAGAGCCAGACTCGGGAGGCTCATCACCGTTCGAGTTGCCCTCGTAGGTCACGCAAATGTCGTCGACACCAGACACGGTAATCCCGCGCAGAGTGGCAGTGTCGTCGTAGTTGGCGTTGATACCTGTGTTGTTCATTAGCGACATGTCACTATGCGGAGTCCAAAGGAAGTGTGCACTTACCGACAATCTCACTACCTTCAACAGCGTAAACGTTATCCATGACAACGTGACGAGTAGGCATGTCATCGCAGTTACCGCAGCTACGGTACACTTTGCCGAAATTTTCAACGTAAAAGCCAGAGACCTCAAGGGTACCACCACCGTCGTGCTGCAGGACCTTGTCATCAGCGTCGAAAGCACCACCACCGGTGATGGTAGTGGTCTTTCCATCTTTCTGCTCCTTGATGGTGAAAGCGTCCTCACAGACGGAGCTCCACCACACGTTGGTCAGAGTACAGGCACCGTAGCAGTGGACACCCTCGATCTGGTTAGGACCAATGATGACGTTGGAGAGCGAACCACCGTCTTCGATCTCGAACACGGCGTCACTGTCATCACCCTCTTCCTGACCAGTGCAGGAGACGCCGCGGTCGTACGCGACCATGCCACCATCAAAGGTCTCGCCGGCAGCAATGGTCTTGACAGCGCTGAGAGCAGAGGTACCGGACGAAGCGGGAAGAGTAGTAGTCACACTTCCGCTTCCACCAGCGGCGGCGCTGCTGCTGACAGGAGGAGCGGAAGTAATCATAGGAGATCCGTAGGAAGCCGAGCTGCTGGGAACAGCACTGGAGGAGCTAGAGGAGTCTTCATCCTCGTCCTCATCGTCGTCATCGTCATCATCGTCGTCGTCCCGCTTGAAGCTGGTCAAACGACGGTTGAACGACTCGGGAGCAAAGCGACGAGCCACAAGGTTACGAGCACCGCTGATGGTGGACAGACTGCCCTTTTTGTTGTGCTCGGCCGCGGGGGCGGCAGCAGCACCAATGGCGGAGGCTGCAACGAGAGCAGAAAGGAGTTGGATTCTCATTTTCGGAGGATTTGAATATCAACGAACGAATCGGTTGGTTTTTTGTTTTTTTGTATAGCGAACGTAATTGGCTTGATCAACAAGGCAGTAAAAAAAGAATTGCAAGAAGGCCGACGAACCAGTCGTACGACAATAGTATAGAGAATGTAGGAATTGAAGAATTGAAGTGGTTGAGTTGGGATCAAGCCGACGAGATCTTTGGGTTTAAATATCCGAAGGCCGTGCCGCGCATAGCAGCATGCATACAAACACTTCATCAACGCCATACAGGTCACTGCCGATCGAATATAGAGGGATTTTGGTGCATCCGGACGGAAACAGCAGCGAAAAACAAGATATCCAAAGTATCCTGACTCTTCGCGTGTTGATCTTCAGGTACCACTAACTCCGTGACGGTGCGCCGGAATCCAAGTCTTTCCTCATGCCACCGGATTCGGCCATATCTCTGATACGCACTGAAGTTTCAAGCACATCAACCGGCAAGTCTTTTGTCCGTTCAACGACGATCTCTGCGATGAATTTCTGTCCGATTGGCGTATGCCCATCATTTGGTCAACACGAGCCAAGGCTCGACATGAAACCGGTGCCAAGCAGCGGGATGCCTTCACAGCCACGCACTTTATCTTCAGGGGAGGCCGCCACACATGTTGGCAGTGGCAGATTGTCAATTCTGTACATTGGGATCGGGATAATAGCAGGTCCGAATGTGTTTGATATTGTCGCGTTGAAGTGACCGGGAGTGATTTGAAAGCCGTACTCGAATTCCCGAAACCAAACTCGAGCAAACAACCTCCGCGCGACGTCTCGCATCGAGTCCACTTGCCGGTGGGGAATATGGTCGGTGCTAACAATCAAGACTGCCCGGGGACTGGTACCATAATGCTTAGCTTGGACTCCAGTAGACGGCGGTGACGCGGAGGGTATAAATCCCAGACATAACATGAGTCCAGAGGAGTCCATGGCCATAGTTTATACCCGACCCGGAAAGAAGTCAAATCGACCAGGGGCTGTTGGACGCTATTCGATAGACATGTCATTGTTGCATTCTTCGTTGGATATCGACATGCAGCAGACGGGCACCAAATAAATGACAGTCGAGACGGTCGGGTTAGTAATGCTCAGAAGCAGCAGTAGCACCTACACTATTGTCCATTTCGAGAACGTTCACTTATTTGCGATAATACCTGGTTGAGTGTCAGTTACTGCTGATGCGACTGGAGGTCACGTACTTACTTGGAAGGAGTTAGACCGCTGTGGTAGAGATAGTATTATTGCATTATGGCTATCGAACACTGCCTCCAGTCGAGCTGCGCAGTGACATATCATAGGGCTGTGATCTACTGGCACAATAACAGTTCTAGAGATGTTCCCGTATTTAAAGGAACAGCCTGCCAGGATATATAACATCTGTCGACACTAGGCAGAAGTGTTAGAGAAGTGCTATGAGAGGTCTAGTATGGAGCTAGTCTGCTTCATGTAAATGCATATTGTCTTGAATGCGAACAACTGGTATACAGTACAACAACCATGTTCAGCCTTACTGGGCATACTCAAGCTCCGGAGCAGTACCCCTGTATTACTTGCTCATATGGCGAGATTCCGCTATAGTCATACTTGTAGCCGGCATTGACACCAGTCTCGCCTACATATCATACTCCTTTCGGCCACACAACGGGCCATCAACCAAAAACTTTGCAAAAATTTCCATTTCCACTTCCATTTCCAATTTTGGTTTTGCCAAACCTTTTTCGGTTTAGACTACAGAGTATATACTTCTTTAAGTTCCGCGTATGCACAAGCCAACTGTCTTACCAGCCAATAATATGGCGGGTCAATACTAAAGCTCTATACGCGTATTCGGGACTCTTCCTAATGGCACGGGGGCAATCTCCCATGAAAAAGTCGTTATTTTTCTATACGCGTATAGATAGAACTAGAACATTTCGTACATTCTATTCGATATAAATAATACTATTATGCTCAAGATGTTCTCAATCGGACAACTACAACAATTCCTCTACATTCATCGTATACCCGTCTCAACATGGCCGAATTGGAAACATACAAAGGCTACTACCTCTGGCGCTATGTGCCTTCGCTGGCAGCGGCTGTCATCTTCCTCATTCTCTTTCTAGCAGCAACCCTATTTCACACATGGAAGATATGGAAGACACGGACCATGTTTTGCATCGTCTTTGCCATTGGCGGATTATGTACGGCCTTCATCCCTTCGACATTTAAAATCTTGATGCTAACTTAATCAGTCGAGATCATAGGATTCGGAGCACGAGCGTCCGCCCACAGCCGCACCGGTAGCGTCTTCACCTATTCCATCCAGAACGTGTTCATCCTCCTCGGACCGACCCTCTTCGCCGCCACCGTCTACATGACCTTGGGACGTATCATTCGCAGCATCCGTGCAGAGCAATACTCGGTGGTTAGGGTGAACTGGTTGACCAAGATTTTCGTGACGGGGGATGTCGTATCATTCCTTCTCCAAGGCTCCGGAGCTGGCATCATGGCCACGGGAAGCAACGCAACTCTGGGTCAAGACATAACCATGGTCGGTCTGGTGGTGCAAGTGGTGATGTTTGTCCTATTCATCATTACCGCCATGATCTTCCAGGTCCGGATGCACAGCTACCCAACCCGTCAGGCTTTTGACGCCGACCTTCCGTGGAAGAAACACCTCTACACACTCTATGCGGTCAGCCTGTTGATCCTGATTCGGTCCATTTTCCGAGTAGTGGAGTATGGTATGGGTCAGGATGGGTATCTGCTCAGTCATGAATGGACCCTGTATATTTTCGATGCGGTTTTGATGTTTGCTGCCATGGTTATTTACGGCGTGTTCTTCCCGAGTGAGCTGCAAGTTAAACGTCCGAAGAGCGTCGAGGGCAGTGGCATGGCATTGGGTGGCGCGGAGAGTATTTAATTGTTCATTCTCTTTCTTTTTTTAATGTTCATTTGTAATTATTGTGTTGCTTTAGCATATCTTTCTTTTCTTTCTGTCTATTGGTTGTCATAGTATACGGATTACCCTGGTACGGAGCATTGCGAAATTGCACCACTCAAATTCTATAGAATTGAGACAAGAGACCAAAAATAAACACCCGATTTAACTATGCTCTTGGCACATAGAACATGTAGACTATTGAAGCTATACAAATACGATTCCAACCCCACTTCCATCACGGGCAGCCGATACGAATACGAGCCAGTAAAATCCCGCCAATCTATTACAGTTGTCACGTCCTTAAAACGCTGCGAATTTTTCCATTTTCAACTCCCATCCTCTCGTCCACGGTTTACCATCCCCGGTGCGATGTCATCCTCCAAGGCCCAGCCCGTGGCTGATGAACTCTTTCTCGACCAACCCCCTCCTCCATACCTAGAAATCGCCGAAGATGCAGCCGGCGTTCAAGGTAAAGCGTGCCGATCCCCCGCCATGATATCAGTCTCTAACATACAACAGACGACGGCCGTATCGAAGTTGATTTGGAATCTTCGGCGTGCAAGGCGGCCATCAAGTTAATTCCCTGGCCAAGCGAGGATTTTGACGTCCCGCCTCCGGTTTATACGGAGGTTGTTACGAGCAAGGCCAAACTCAACATCGTCATTCAGGTTGTTGGAAGTCGGGGTGATGTCCAGCCGTTTATTGCTCTGGGGAATGAACTACAAAAACATGACCATCGCGTCCGGATAGCTACGCACAATGTCTTCGACTCGTTTGTGCGAAACGCCGGGTTGGAGTTCTATCCCATCGGTGGCGACCCGGCAGACCTTATGGCGTACATGGTCAAGAACCCGGGTCTTATTCCGAAGATGAAGAGTCTGCGGGCGGGGGATATCCAACGCAAGCGAAGCATGGTTGCTGAGATGCTTCAGGGGTGTTGGAATTCCTGTCTTGAAGATGATCCGTTAACCGCGACACCTTTCGTGGCGGACGCCATCATAGCAAATCCTCCAAGTTTCGCCCACGTACACTGTGCGCAGGCTCTGGGCATCCCAGTGCATCTCATGTTCACGATGCCGTGGTCTCACACGACAGCGTTTCCGCATCCTTTGGCTAATTTGAAGTATTCCGAGACGAGCGCAAATTTTGCCAATTTCGCTTCGTATGGTATCGTCGAATGGATGACTTGGCAGGGGTAAGCACACTATTCCTATGCCATTAGCAGGTTGTTTATCTGACAGCCATGCAGCCTGGGCGACGTGATCAACGATTGGCGAAAAACTATCGATCTAGAGGCAGTTCCGGTCACAGAGGGTCCCAACCTCGCAGCAACACTAAGGATACCCTTTACCTACTGTTGGTCGCCGGCATTGATACCCAAACCTGCAGACTGGGCCTCACATATCGGTATGTCGAGCATCCCCTTGATCTATACCACGCTAACAAGTTCAGATGTCTGCGGCTTTTTCTTCTGCGATCCGCCAAACTACCAACCCCCTCCTGATCTTGATGCATTTCTCAGAAGCGGGCCTCCGCCCGTGTACATTGGTTTCGGCAGTATCGTGATAGAAGATCCTGAGCGATTGACGGCGATTCTCCTCGAAGCGGTTCGCATGGCCGGTGTCCGTGCCATTATTTCGCGCGGCTGGAGTAAGCTGGGCGGTTCCTCGCCCTCCACACGAGACGTCTTTTATCTCGGCGACTGTCCTCATGAATGGCTGTTTCCGCGTGTTGCTGCTGTGGTTCATCATGGCGGTGCAGGAACGACAGCATGTGGTCTGCGCTATGGACGTCCTACCTCTATTGTGCCTTTCTTTGGAGAGTAAGCTTCTCATCCATTAACACCATTGAACGTCACTAACCATCCAGCCAACCATTCTGGGGAAACATGGTCGCCGCAGCCGGAGCCGGTCCAAAGCCTATTAAGCATACTTTACTAAATGCCAACAACCTAGCAGATGCGATTCGCCTCTGCATGCGACCCGAAACATCAACCGCGGCAGGTAATATCGCTAATATGATGCAAGCAGAATGCGGTATCCAAACCGCTGTCGAGTCGTTCCATCGCAATCTCCCCTGGGATATGATGCAATGTCAGATCTTGCCAGACGAGCCGGCGACGTGGGTATACAAGAAGTCCTTGTCAAAGCCGCTGTTCTTGTCGAAGATAGCGGCGCAGGTTCTTGCGGATCATTTACGGCTCGACTCGAAGGATTTGCAATTGTAGGTTGCGATTCCCCCATGTCCGTTCATCAAGCAAGCTAACAATACAGCCACTCACCAAATCCAATTGTCATCCTGAACCGACGATGGGACCCCATCACAGGCACTACATCCGCCGCAATTGGCACAGGCGCCGACCTGGCCCGAGCAACAACCGACATGTTCCTCAAACCGTACCAAGAAATCAGCCGCGGTCGAGGTGGTTCATCAAGACCCAGTACCCCGCGAACTACCAGCTCTTCCTCCGTTCAGAGAGCAGAGTCGGACAGCCAGGTACCAACTGCCGAGGAAATGACCCGTGCCATAGCACAAGACCCTCGCTCTGGCTGGATTACTACCGGGAGAGCGGTTGGAGCGGGCGCAAAGGGTGTTGGCAAATTTCTGGGGTCTTATTACAAGGGTGTGCTTGTTGATATTCCGCTTGCAACGACGGAGGGGTTGCGGGCCGTTCCTAGACTCTATGGTGAAGATGTCAAGGACTACAACGTCAAAGATTGGAAATCGGGGGCTCTTGCCGGGGGGAGGAACTTTGCGCATGGTATGAGCAGGGGCCTTGCTGATATCGTCAGACAACCGTACAAGGGCGGCGTTGAAGATGGGGCAGTTGGCGCGGCTAAGGGATTTGCAAAGGGGACTATCGGGCTTACTACTAAGATGTCATCTGGTAAGCAAACTTTACTTCCCTTTCTTTTGAATCTGGTACTAACTGGTCAGCTGCACTCGGCCTCGTGGCTTATCCCGGCTACGGTATCACGAAGAGTATCCATGCTGCAATCAGGACAAAGACGAGGAAGAATATCGTCAAGGCACGAAAGAGAGAAGGAGAGCATCGCGCTATGATAGCGGTTGCAAGCGGACTCGACCATAGTGCGATGCTTCGATCATTCGAGGCATACAAGCGGGAGAATACCGAAACTCGACCATCCGACAGTCGACCATCCTCGCGCTGGCAGGAACCCGCCTAGTTAGCTTTTCTTTTTAAGAGTCTTTGATACACGCATATAAGGCTGCTAATGTTTAATCTATTATCTTAGCATCAATGGAATACTTAGGAACAACCCTTGACCTTAATCCGCAGCATCAAGCGCTTCCAAAAGGTTACTCTCCAACTGCATTCTTGCTAGGAGTGTGAGTTTAGATTGAGAATCGATGAGTTGCTTATCTGGATGGATCAGGACTTTTATAGTTGTTACTCGCCACTCTATCTCCAGATAGCATACGTAGTGAACCACAATGAACTCGTCGATCGCCACAAATAGACACCAGTCTAGGGCTAGGCTGTCGGATTCCAGTCAATTCCACCCCACCCGGAGATACCCTTAACTCCGAACCAAGTAGTAGCAGATCCCCGTGTCAGCGAAACATAAGAGGCCTATCGGGTCCCCGCATGCGTTCAATCAACTAACTACTAGTTCTCTTCAAGGTCCTGCTGACAGTCATTACTATGGCAAATACGCATTCCGATGTTCCGAGACGCTCAGGCACTACGACAATAACGGCCAAAACGGAGCCGACCGATGATACTTGGTCGGGATTGATGGATCCCGTGGAGAGGCGGAGGAGGCAAAATCGGTTGAATCAGAGAGCGCATCGTATGTATTTGGGATATAAATGCTAGGATTATGAGCTAATGATAGCAGGTCAGCGGAAACGCGCTCAAGAACATCCATATGCGCCACCGAGTACTGCGATAGTGAAGACATTACCCCAGTCTACCTCACCATCAGACACGGCAAAATCTACAGAAAATGTAGTGTCCCCAGCGTCCTCAGCAAGCAGCACAACATCAAAACGCTGCCTAGGCATCCAAATATTCAGCTACCTACAAAAATTCAGCGAATCTGCATACCAGAGCTATATCTTAGGCTGTCCAACATCCGACCACCTCCTAACTCTCAGCAAAGTGAACGTCTTCCGCGCATTCGAAGCAATCATGGCATCTATGGGCATGAACCCGGACCCGGAATGGATGCACGACGATGCAATATCGCCATTTAGCACGCTGCGGCCGGGAATCGCAGAAGATACTAATCTCCCACTTGCGCTTCGCCCAACGAAACTCCAAAAGTCACTAGCACATCATCCCTGGCTTGATTTCTTCCCGGTTCCCAAAATGCGCGATAATCTCCTCCGGGCGGGGGAGTTCGACGATGAGGAGTTATGTGTGGATATCATGGGCTTTTGGGATATGTCGTCGGATAGCTGCAGTATGCTCGTCTGGGGCGAACCTACAGATCCGAGCAGCTGGGAGGTGACGGAGGCGTTTTTGAAAAAGTGGCCGTGGGTTGTCCGGGGGTGTCCGGAGTTACTGACGTCGACGAATCATTGGCGAAGGGAGAGGGGGGATGCTATTATCTTTCGGTATATCTAGTTTCTTCTTGCGTGTACAGCGTATCTGCTTGTACATTACGAATTCATGCTCTACAAGTACATTCTCACATCGCCTCCCTCTGTAGAATGCTTCGTTGACCCCACAAAACGCGCTAATGCAAGTTTCTGACACCACTAAAAGGGCTTAAATCTTGGCGTCTTCCAATAGCCAATAAGACATAGAGCTGTAGGGGTCCGGGGAAACGTCGGACGGAGGAGATTCCATATCGGTAGACTCTGAACTTGAGCAACCTGTGCTGGATGAACAGAGACTGATGTGTTGTATATTCTTTTATCGGTTTATTGATGTAGCTGGATAGCAATTGGATAGAAGACACGTCCTCAATGAACTTCTGTAGCAACTCCCATGGCGCATTGATGAGGCGGGTAACTTTTGCGTCAGGGGCAAACAGTAGGATGTCAAGCAAGTAACCTCGATGTGCTCATTTATATATGAGGTTCTTCTGTACCTCTATGATCGCTCGACATTGCAGTAGAAAGGACACATGCTGCCATAACACGCCAGAAACCGCGCTCAGACATGAATCAGTTAAGCTAGCCAAATGAATCGCAAGGGTGGTTTAGTAGCCACAGGACAAATCCAATGCAGTGTGATAATTAGGTAGTGGAGAACCCAAGACCCTAACTGTGCTGCGCCACGATTTCGACGCTAAGGGTCTTGGTATCCGGGGGTTGAAGAATGAGAATCGCAACGCAACCACCAGTCATTCGGTTAAGTGTATCCGGGGAGAGGGCGCTGTAGAAGAGCAAAAAGACTGTTGACTGCATATCACTCTTCAGAGTTCAAAGGTCGAGGTTGCTCAGATGGCAGACACGTCTGGGATGTCGGCGGAAGCCGCGATCTTGGCACGGAGAACGAGGCAAGCAGGGTGTATCAGAAAATCCAAGAGGTCCATAATTATCCGGATCGAATGTTTGCTGAGCGCCGAGATGAATTGCGGTGATCGGCAGGCACGTTGACTGATTCGAGATTCAAGTGGTGGCCGTCGTGTCTGCAATTGCACGAATCAATGCTGCGGTAGTATTTTCGTTGGAAGCATCACCTTCCCAGCAGTTTCACGTATATCCTCAATTCTCTTTTCCTGGGATAATGAGGACTCACATTGAGACATGCCAAGATGAAAATAGATCAATATCGTAGAGGACAGGGTCCTCTTGACGAATGTATGCCATGAGCGCATGTATAAAAGCCGGCTTCGCAACCACCTCTCAGCATCATCCATCAACCAACAACACCCTCAATCTCTCAACTGTCTTCAAGGTTCTGGAAACCATCGTCCTCTTCACATCATCCAAAATGTATCAGAAAAGCCTTCTCTTCTCTCTCTTTGCCACCAGCGCTTTCGCTGCTGTCCACGGAGGCTCCCACGGTCACCTGACCAAGCGCTACACCTTCCCCCTTCCTGACTCCAAGGGCAGCGAGACTTTTGACGAGCCCAAGGAAATCACCGATGTCTTCGACGGTGGCATGAAGACGTACGGGCGTGGTGTTGAATGTACCGGCCAGGACGAGGGTGGCGAGAGTGATGCCGTCTTCATCATCAAGGAGGGTGGTACTCTCAAGAACGCCATTATTGGCTCTGACCAGATCGAGGGTGTTCACTGCCAGGGTGCTTGCACTGTTGAGAACGTCTGGTGGGAGGCTGTGTGCGAGGGTATGTCGATTCTCCCCTAACAAACGTATACGCCACTTGGCTAACAAATGCTCGATAGACGCCCTCTCCCTCAAGGAAGGCAGCGGTCCCTACCGCATCATCGGCGGTGGTGCCCAGGGCGCCGACGACAAGGTCATCCAGCACAACTCCGGCGGCGAAGTCAGCATCGAAGACTTCACCGTCTATGACTTTGGCAAGCTCTACCGCTCCTGCGGCAACTGTGACTCGATGTCCGAGCGTACCGTGACCATCTCTGGCGTTACGGCCGTGAGCGGCAAGTCTCTTGCTGGTATCAACAGCAACTATGGCGACACCGCCACCATCACTGTATGCTCTCCTGGGTTTGAATTGTTGTTGTGGCTAAGCTGACATGCACAGGACACCTGCGCTACCGATGTCGACGACATCTGCATCGAGTACGAGGGTAACAGCAACGGCGATGAGCCGGAGAAGATTGGCTCTGGACCTAGCGATGCGTGCAAGTATACTGAGCCTCTTTCCTCGTGCTAAGCCTCTCGAACTGTTGAAGTTAGCTTGACTTCTGTGACTTAGCATTAGCATCCAATGTCACTTGTATTGATATACAAGTTATGTATTCACCAGAGAATGAAAACTTTGTCGACGTTGAAATTGAAATCGTAGCTGCCTAGCTGCTTTCCTCTTTCGGAATAGACCTAATTTCTTTCGGCTAAGTCCCCACGTGATCTTGAAGACAATCAATGTAAAACAATCAATCTATTGATGGACAGTATACAGTAGCAGATACTACTAGTCAGGGAGCACCAACAGCTTCTATAACTATCTTCTCGAAACTCCGACAGACCGAAATAGACCACAAACATAAACATCAACCACCCATCGCAGCCACATCATAATGCCCAAGCAGTATATTCACCATCTCCCAATACCCCGGCATCTCAAAATCCATACTCAGCACCATCCTCGACAAGATCGCGCGCTCGATTCTCCATTTCTCCATTTGCTTCTCCATCTGCGATATCAGGGTGTCCATGGCGTGGTATCTTTGGGCCTGTGTGGGTTGGATTCATTAGTATAGCGATGCTGGGAGGGTAAAGGCGTTTATACCGCTTCTGCAATTGTGATTTCGGCGAGGGCGCGTTGGAGCCTTTCGACGTGGCTGAAGATCATTGCGCTCTGGATGGAGGTTAGAAGGGTCAGATAGTTGATATAGACGGGCTACTCGCGCGATCGGTCGAGAGAGGCATGGCGAGGAGGAAGGATTAGGAAGATGGAAAAGTCGAATTGCGATTTATTGACAAAGAGAGAGAATCCGCTGGTGAATTCCGTTTGATAAACAAATGTGGCTTTGTCTACACTGTCACCCTATGATTCTAAGCAGAACTGTCACATTCTCATATGTAGCTAGTTTTTTAAATACATAAGCTAGAAGAACTGTACCATAAAGACCATCTCAAATATGGCAGAGAACAACCTTTTTAGATAAAAAAAAAAACCCCCCCAAAAAAAAAAAAAAAAAAAAAAAAAAAAAAAAAAAAAAAAACAACCAATGCAAATCAAGAAGACTCTTCGCTTTCTTCGGCATTGGCGAAGCTCTGTTCATTGGTCAACTTTGGGTTCTTCATGCAAAACGCAAAAGCGATCAAGGGCACCGTCAAGCAGATGCCGGTGATGCAAAGTAGCCGCTGGACATATTTTCAAGAGTCGACGACAGCCTGTCTGACAGGCGTTCCCATGGCGTGAGAAGATGCAAAGGTGAACGGGTCCCCGTATGCCTGCTGAACGAGTGCAGGATCGTCGAGCTTATTGCTGAGTTCCCCTGGAAGGACTTGGGTCCAGATTGCGCCCGCGATAGTATCGCCAAGTGCGCTTCCGACGTTGTAACAGGCCAGAAAGAGACCGGTTACCACGGCAAGATCTGTTACATTTTAGTCAAGTCCGTAAAGAAAGAAAACGCTATGCACTTACGTTCATGCTTGGTAGCTGCCTGGATACTGGCTTGGGCTGAGTACGGGAATAGACCTCCAGCTGCGAGTAATTTAGCACCCAGATTCCCATAGCTCAGGGCTCAAATACACTTACCAATACCTAGCAAGACTTGTCCACCAATAACACCTGAATGACTGGATCCTCCTGACCCTCCACGGAAATATATGAGGATGCCAAAGGCAACACTGAAAAGCAACGTCCCTACAATGATGAATATTTTGAGTCTTCGAACCTTGAGGATCACGAAACCGAGTAGACAACCGGTGATAACCGATGCAAAGCTGAGTAGTGTCAGTACAATCTTATAATCATTGTTGTCGATTATTGTTTAGACTGACCTGTACAAGGAGATGATTCTTGTCGCAGAGGTAATTGACTCGTCGAAGCTGACAACAAGGACGGTATAGAGATAATTACCCTGAAGGGCCCATGCTATGGGGCATTAGACTCAGTTATTTATGGAATCCTTGGTAGGGACCTACCAGTATTCAGCATGACAGCAATTCCCAAGGCGCCCCAGACGGCCCGATCTTTCAACAACTGTAACACGTGTCAATCGACCTCTCTTTTCTTTCCCATAGATGATTTGGTTCCAGACCTTGAATGGTACCATTGGATGCTTGCATTTGCGTTCCCAGACGATCCATGCCGGGATGCAACAGACGCCGACTGCGAGCGGGGCGATGACTTTGGCGGTTTTCCATTCCGATTGGACTCCGTGCGCAATTGTAAATGGGGTCAAGATCAAGGCCAAGAAGGCGATAAGAAGTAAGATGCCGACCACGTCGAGATACCAGAACGACTCTTTAACAAGCTGACGAGCTCCAAGCAGCCGGACAGGGCTCTGGTATGTCGCAAAGGCGCCCTGCTTTTTGGCCCTTCTCTGTATTATGTAGAGTGGGGTGAGCAACGCAAGAGTACACACTGTGGTTTGTTAGTGCCATAAAAGATTTGGTAAAAACGTTCGCGTACCTGGATATATGACTGCGAACATCCCAACTCCCCATCTCCAAGTAGTGACTTGCAGGACGGAAGAAGTGACATTACCGCTGATCCACGTATTGATCTGATTTGGTCAGCGTCATTCGTTGTTCGAAAGTAAGAAGGCCTTACGATAAACGGTGTCGACGGAATGTAGGAGAAAAGCAACCGGGATTTGAGGGAGGTGATATCGGCGATTAAGACCTGAATCAGCAGGACAATTGCAGTATAACCAACCTGGTGATCACGAGGTTAGTAGACATATCACAAACAAGATAATACAGTTTTGAAATACCTGAAATATCACACCACCCGCAGCAAAGGTTTGCACATTGTTCGCGCAGGCTTCCACGATGGTCCCTAGCCGATTGTCAGAAGAGGAAAGAGGCCATGAAGAACGTCTCAAGTCATACCGACTGTATAGAACACGATCGAAAGGAGAATCACTTCGACTCTTCCGAAAACATCAGCAATTTTCGCGGCGGTAGGTTGTGCTGCTGCTGCAATCACAGCGCGCAAGACGTTGATGGTGGAGATCAGACTGTGTTGTTGGTATTCAGCTGTGGCTAGAGGCTGTGGGATTGACACAAGAATCAGCAACGCGTTCGATCCTGGGGCGTCTAATATGGGAGAAGCTGCAAGATACCTGATACGTCTGCCGAACCTGGTTATCCAAGCCATAGACGTAAGCAATAAGAAAGATGCTGGAGAACAAGAAGATTCGATCGACTAGATGAATGTGCGAGGAGAGGATTTCAATCCGTTTGACACCCGGACTCTCCTTGCTCAACAAAGATACTGATTCCTCAGAGCTGCCCTGTGATGGACGAGATTGAGAGACATGTTTAGGTACTTTCTCGTCGGGTGATGTTGGGGGATCTGTCGACATTATGTTCTGTCCGTTTTCGGTGGCAGAGACTCCTACTCCCAGTTCCGAGGAAAGAGTAGAGAAGAAAGTGAAAGAGAGGAGGACAAAGTAGGCAAGCTCGCGAGGGACAAGACAAAGAAAAATAGAAAAAGACAGATTCAGTCAGAATCCCGTCATTGGAACTAACTCAGCAACACATCATCAAGAGCTAATCTTATCTTCAGAGCTTAATCACGATTGTATAGTTAGTCAACCACGTTTCCATGGATGTAGAAGGCGATCTTGAGCCCAAATCAAATACTGGAAGGTGCGAAAACTGAGAAAAGAGAAAGAAGAAGAATAGCAGAGCAGTCACGAAAGTCTCAGCATTAAGCAAAAAACTACATGCTTCTCCGACTCGAAATTACATGGTTGTAGTTGTATTGCAGTCGAGATGCAACATCCGTTTGCGGTAGATGGTAGTATTCAGTAGACGATCTTATCTGATCGTCGGAATGTAACTAACTAATGGCTAGATGTTAACTAAGGAACTCAGTTTGCTGCGGCCAATTGATTATTCCTTTCATGTTGCGCATTGGCAAATTTATATTTGTTTCGATTTGCTACGGCTTATGGGATAGAAATTGGTCCACCAAATGGCAAGCAGCGACAACGCTGTACGAGCTACCGGTGATGGTTCAAGAAACCTTACGGGCGCCTAGTACGTATTCGAGCGTGTCGTGTCGGTATCCTACGCAAACCGAAAAGCCCAAGTCAAACGCCCCCAAGAATGGACTTTTTGATCTAGACATCGGAATCAATGTTGATAATCCCCGTGTCGACCTGCAAATTGACAGGGGATGTGTACTATGCATAGCCGTACAGGGTTTACATCCTGTTCACTTCCATCAATGTATCGCTGTATCAGTGCCGGCCGTCTATCCTGTGGCATTCCTACGGAATATCAGCGTATTGTAAGAAGCTGCATCTAACCGCATTCTCATCAAAAGAGCCGAGCAAATGCCGACAATTATAGTCAGCACATTGATCTCTGATCAGCTTTGAATGGACGGATATACTCCGTCCAGTGGTGAGCCTTATGCAAATCATCGCGCTATTGTTGGTGGAGAACCAGTATCATCGGTTGCTGCCCCTAAGTGACTAGTTGCAGGAGACTTGCGGCATTTCCCTCGTACTTTCGTCGACTCGAATATGTCGCCAGAGTGTTCGTTGTTCGTTGGACACCGTGTATGGGGAATGGAACTCAACGGGGTGCGCGTTATTATCATCCGGACTGTGCGGAGTATGCGAAACTCGTTTGTGGCCACCAGAGCACGAGGCTATGCCGTCAGCAGAGAAACAGCCGTAAGATTACCATCGCATGGCCTGTATGCAGGTTTTCAACGCGTGATAAGCTGCAGTAATCTGTGGCTTCAGGCCAGAATGAAATGCTTTCAAAAGGTTGACAATCGGGCAGAGATCGTCCTATTTCCAATCCGAGTGTGTAGTCCGGCCCCTCTCGACAGTTGACGCAGCCCCTCCGGTTCCCACTGCAGGTTCAACGGTCACCCGCTTGGCTTGGTGATTTTCATTCGATCTAGAACGCGACCGGCAGCGCACGCGTCGCAGTAGCATGGCGCTGATAAATATACACAAAATGGTGAATGTTCAAGAGCTATAGACTGTAGACTGTAGACTGTAGACTGTAAGTAAGACGAAATCCTACTATAGTAAGAGTGGTGAAAGAAGGAAGAGAGAGGAAGAAGTTGGAAAGTTGCCGTTTTGAGCCACCCGCCGCCGCCGCACGTCACATGTCGCCGCATTCTCCTTCACCAGAGCAACACCAACATCCTGTTCACACTACTCTGTACTCTGTACTTTCTTCCTCTCAATCTTCTCTCTTAGTTGCTCTTCTCAGCCTATCTCTCTTCTGCTAAGCTCTCCCCTTCGACTCCGTGATCTGCCCAGCTTGAGGTCATTACGCATGCTGCGTGGGACTTGACACCTTGCAGGCCTTTTCTTTCCTTTTTTCTGTCGCGTGCTTCGCCTATAAAACGGGACTCTAAGTTGGACAACACGCTTCTTGCTCGATACAACCTTATTCCTTATTGCCTCTGCTTGAATTGGACTTCTTGCGGGATTAGACCTTCCCCGCATAAAGTACTTTTGATTCACGATGTGAGCTCTGAGGACAAGGACAACTATTACGGTACTGCTTTGGCTAACAAACATCCAATGCTACAGGCGTATCACCGTCAGCGTTATCCGGCCTGACCAAGCCGATTCCGACATCGTCAACTTGGAAGTTGGGGGAGACATGACTGTCGAGCTTCTCAAAGCCATCATCGAAGTCGAATCCGCCATCCCTCCTACCTCCCAACGGTTGCTCTACAATAACCGGATCCTCAGCGACGATGCACAAACACTCGAGCAAGTTGGTATCGGGGAGGGGGATATGCTGGGAGTTCAAGTTGCGCTACGGACTCCCCCGGCACCTACACGGCCAGCTGGACCCCCAAGTGCCGCAGCGCAACAAAGCCTCCAACGACGACAAGCGATGACACCTGATCCTGAAACGATTCGTCTACATATTCTTGGTGATCCGCGAGTGCAGGATGCGGTCCGGCGACAGAATCCAGAGCTAGCAGAGGCTGCTGCAGATCCGCAGCAATTCCGTAACGTCCTTTATGCGCAGCAACAACGGGAGGCCCAGCAGGAGGCAGAGAAAGAAGCGCGCATTGCCATGCTGAACGCAGACCCGTTCAACCCTGAGAACCAAAGAGAGATTGAGGAGATTATTCGCCAGAATGCTGTGACTGAGAACCTCCATAACGCCATGGAGCATCATCCGGAATGTAAGTGGTTGCTTCCCTATATTTATTTGAGCAGTTTGCAAGAACCGTTGCTAACGAAGCGAATCAAAAGCTTTCGGTCGCGTTACGATGCTTTACATCCCTGTCGAAGTCAACGGCCACAGACTTAACGCCTTTGTCGACTCGGGTGCTCAAGTCACGATCATGTCGCCTGAATGCGCGACCGCTTGCAACATTATGCGATTAGTTGACCAGCGTTATGGAGGGATTGCAAAAGGTGTTGGCACCGCAACGATTCTTGGGCGAGTACACTCGGCGCAGATTAAGATCGGGAGCATGTTCCTACCGTGCTCGTTTACTGTCATGGAGGGGAAACACATTGATCTTCTCTTGGGCCTAGATATGCTGAGACGTCATCAGGCCTGCATTGACTTGAAGAGGGGGGCGCTTGTCATCCAGGACGAGGCCGTTCCTTTCCTGCCAGAGGCCGATATACCCAAACATCTGCAGGAAGAGTTTGAAGACGAACCGACCGTCAAGGGCCAGGGAGGTGCCGAAGTCGGGGCACGAACAGGAGCCGTCACCCACAAGGCTGAGGGCAACAATAACGGTCAGGGACCTAGTGGTTCCAGTAGTGCACCGGCTGCAGCATCGTCGTCGTCTGCCGCACCGAGACGTCCGGCACCTGGACCATCGTCCCGGTGGTCACAGGACTCGGTCGCAAAGATCACGGAACTGGGCTTCACTCGGGATGAGGCGATCCGGGCCTTGGACGCAGCGAACGGGAACCTGGACGGGGCTATTGGATTCTTGATTTGAAAGTGATACCAAGCGGTAGTTTTGATTCTTGTGTTGTACTTTTCATATTTGTATCACTGTACAGTCTCAACCAGCGCTATTCTGTTTCAAGCCTGTGCAATACCGAAGCCTACTGCGATTCTGCTATCGTTGCACCGGCGGTGCAATTCTTATCAAGCCCTTGAGACATGCATGCATTGGCTTGCGACTACGTATCTTGATCAATCAGTGATACCGACTGGATGGGATTATTCTTCCGAGTCAAGGAACGGTCTGTAAACTACTTATCTTAATCTACGCAGTGGCGTTCACGGGGTTGTTTTGCGATACTATAGATAGACAGGGTTCAATATAAATGCAATGTGATATCTAACGATGCATATATATATCTACATAGCACAGGATACAGCTGGAATGCGCAAGGGGAATGGAGACGAGACGATTTATCATATCCATCTCTTATTATCAATCTTTTGCAGTTACGTATGCACATGCTGCATACATGATACTTGTGCCTGCACTACACGGGCCTTGATTTTAGATACCTGCTTGACGTGACCTCATCACTCCTCGCCTCTCGTGACGTTGTTCGAATTTATCCTCTCTGTTGGATATCCCTGTCCCTTCGGTAGGGTCGTAGTAACGCCAACTACTCGCTCTTGCTCTTCTGGGTGAGACGGGCACGCAGCCGGAAGGTCATATCCAGGGCCATGAATGCGCCTACGCAACATTAGCTCATTTCAATCAAGATCTATCATATCGGTAGACATACCCAATGCAACATACGGACTATACAACATGGTAAGATTCTGCTTCTCAACCAACGTCCGATCTGTCCAGCCCCAGACCTCGGCCAGACACGGCAACGAGGTGACGAACGACTGGACGCCAAAGACTAGCAGGTGAACGGGGACCATGGGGTCATCTACGCGCATTAACATTGCATTAACATCCCATGAAAATATTGGGGGGTTGGGGGAGGGGGTACCTCGCAACAAAGCACCAATAGCCCAAACACTCAACGGAGCATGATACCAGATCTCCATAGTAATAAACACGACGAACCACACGGGCGCCGGCTGCTCGAAGAACTTGTCATTGTACGTATTTACGTAGAATTCGCGAAGTTGTCGCGAGATATCAAATTGGAGGAACGACGGCAGGAGAGGAGCCGCGTCGATTACTGCAAGGTCAGGATAATTCTACAGAAATAGCAATTGAGGCATCGCAATTGTAGAGAGCACATACGCAAGATGATCGGGAGGTGAATGACGAAAAAGACCAAGTACAGCAGGTCGAGTTTGCGAGTCCAGAGCGAGGCCGGCGCGGATCCGGCCATGTTGCTAGTTGGTGGTGTGTGCGTGTTTTAGGCCGACCGGCAATGAGAGGAGCAACAGAGGGACAGAGGGGTTCACGAGTCAGCTATAGAATATTCTGATTCAGACGATATTCTATAAAGTATAGCGAGCTCTCAATTGACTAGAGTACTCTGTATGTTCACCATGTCCATTGAGTGAAGTCGCAGCAAGCAGTGCTTGTCAGGTGACTACAGAGTAGAAAAAGCAAAAAACAATTTATATTTGCTTTTTCTCACGCGTCTCGGGAGTTCCTCCTAAACATAGCTTAAAGTTAGCTCGTGGATCGAGCCTACGGGGGTTTCTCCTGGGTAATTCCAAGAAGTTCATGTTTGCTTCTTTCGCCCGGCTTGTTGGATCCATTGCCAACTCTACTTTGGACAGCCCCATACAATATTCGGGATAAACGCATATCCCCAAACGACCCTCGAATGGCAAAATGGAAAAGTAGGAGATAATTCGGTGTCTACGGAAGACTCACACTCTGTACACCGCAAGTCCGCCGCCGTTTGGCTGATGGAGCCGTAATCAGCTGGGTCCTGACAGCGCCTGGGTCTTGGTCCTGGGCTGATCGTTCAGACTCATTTTCCGTCTGGCGTTTCGGTCTCGACGGAGAACAACCACAAAGGAACTGACTCGCTCCCTGGCGACTAAAGCCCACTAGTGTGTGCTCTGGGATGCTGTTTCTGCGCCTGCCCCCTCCCCTTACTCCGAAGCACACATCACCACCATCCATGTACGAGTATGAGCTTGCGATGCATGCTGCCGGCGACTATCCGATGAAAGAAGGAAATTCGAGATGCCGGAAACCGGAACCATGGAGTTGCATGTCAGGTTACGGTCTAGCAAAAGTCAGTCCTACAGAGTCCTGCTCTGTACGGAATCACGATCCTACGTCTACTACGTACGTGCAGTAGTGCGGTCCTCTGATCGTTTCCTCTTTGGAACATATGCACCGGGTCTCCACACACCTCTCTGGCTTTGGTGGTTCCCAATTTGGGGCCGAAGACGACCCAAAGTTCAAACGACGGATGGAGATTACACGACAAGACGCTACTGCTTTAGCTCCCTACGCTAGTTACCACCACCGGGCCGGCTTGGGCGAACGTTGCTGCTCAATTTGCTGACCAGATCGGGACAACGTGGCGATTTTCCGTTTCGTAAGAGAAAGAAAGGGGAAAGCAAAAGGACGAAGAGACCGGTGCTTGTCTGCAGAAATGCTCTCACACTACGGAGGATATTCTCCAGCCAAGATGTTCTCGATGCCAATCATGACACGGCATGACGTAGTACGTATTCCATTTTTTTCAGGAAACAAGGGCAACAAGTACAAAGTCCTCTGTACATCGAAGCAACTGTAAAGATACGTATGGGTTACCGATTGATTGAGGACTTATCTGATCTGATCTGTGCGCTGGCGACTGCGACCACGGTGGTGAAATGGGTTCGAATGTTCTTCTACGGCCCTTCGATATGGCCTGGAGGAAACCTTCTATGACCGGCCTAGATCCAAGATTACTGTACTAGAACGACCAACCTACCAGCCGCTCTCCTTCCGATTTGGATGGAGCTGGTTCTGATGATACAAAACGGTTTCTCTTAGTGTCTTGTCTGTGGAGAATCTGATAAAAAAAAATCTGCTCCGTACCGGGGGTATCGAACCGTACACCCGAAATGAAAACGGACTGCTATTCCTATTCAAGTCTACCATATGGAGTGAGTATGACGACTGGCTCCGGAGCACGGTGGGCTCTAAACGCTGTGTTCTGAGTACACACACTACTATGGATTAAACTATTCGGGTAAAAGACAGGCTGGGCTGGGAACACATGAGAAAGAGGGTCGACGGCAACGGACAGGTGAAGAGGCAAGAGCCGAACCAATGAATGCGTACAATGTACGACCCCAGAATCATCTACCGATGTTTCGTCCGAGAATCGACAGCTCAGAAAAAGCAAAAAAGAACTGGGACCATGGATTGGGAACCTGTCACAACCCCAACCGCTAACTATGTATACGATTCTTGGTTTACACGCTGGTTTCCGTGATGTAAGATCCGATCAGTCATGTCAATAAAATATCATTTCTGGCCCAAGAATTAGTTGCATACATACAAGAGCTGGATCATTTGGCCATATCAAGGCTAGCCGCAGGCCTCGATCGAGGATCCAGTTCTACGTTAGATACTCATGGAGTACAGACGGCTTCGAGGCCATGCAAGGATGATGCAAGATAGGAAGCAAGTCGCCAGAAACAGAACGAGCCGGCGCGAGAGCTATGACTTCGGACTCCTCCTACCCCTACTCCATCCGGAGGTCTACGGGAGGAGCTGGAGCTACGTACCAGCTATGGAGAGCTGCAGCTAACTTCTCAGACGACAGTTACAGGACCCATCTGGCCAGTTCAACTCGGCTCAATTGCTCCCGTTGTATCGTGATATTGAACATCACGGCTTGCAGTTTTAATTACTGTTTTTTTTTTTTTTTTTTTTTTTGGAATTCTAGCTGCATGCTGCAAGATTCCATCATTCTCCTGTCCACTTTCCGGCCACACTTCGGGCACCCTTGACGACCTTAACACTCGCGTTTGTGTGAGGTCTCTCTAAGCGGTGAAAAAAATAGGGAAGAAAAAAAAAAAAAAAAAAAAAAATAGAAAGGAAAAGAAAAGAAAAAGCAAATAAAAAAATTCTGCACCAGAAACAAACGGAATGAAAAATAGCTTCCATCCAATGCGAGCCAAAGTCCCGGAAACGCGCCGGGATCAGGGAGCGAACCGGGGGGTTATGTTGATATTCATTGTCGGTGGACAATCGCAGTCAATGGATCAATTCCTTCACCCCATTTGAAAAGAGGTCCATGAAAAATAGCCCAAGTGGACGACAATTCGAGCTCCGATAACCCGCGAGCCAATGGATTGACCCTTGACCGCTAATCTTCTCGTTGAGAGTCTCTCTTCCGGTACTCTGTACATACAGAACACTCTCCCCCGAGTCCGGAGTGAACGGAGGTGGCTCACTAAGCGGACGGACTAGTATCTCCAGTTTTACTTCGTGTCGGATCTGTCTGCTCTACTCCCTTTTTTGGTATGTTTTATGTCATTGTCACTCTAAAAGTGGCGCCGGCCGTCTGCCGTTGAATCGTTTGGACCCGTCCGGACCGTTTTTTTGGTGTAATTCTGGTACACACACAGTTCCATATACGCACACACACACACTGCGCTACACCCCTGTCGTCCCGGCATGGTTATTATTATTATTATTTTTTTTTTTTTGGACCCTCGGCCCTGGTTCTTTTCGGAATCTTCTCACGCATATCCCTCCGGAGATGAAAGGGAGTACTATGTACTATGTAGCAACAATGCCGTTTGTTGCGCTTGCACTGGCGCGCGCGCGCGCAAGGTTGTTCACTTGCACTAAGAGTACACAGTGGTGCCACAATGATCATATCAAGATATCCACTTGCTCGAAATAAATCTTTATCGGGCAGGAAAACACGAAAATGAATGATGAGACGGTGGAGAGCGCCGGCCTTGTTGTATCACTCCCTCCCCCTCCCCCCCCGTCTTGTCTATCAGAGACGGATCCTTATTTATTGTCGACGCTCGTCCTCTCCAAACTCTTTTTTTTTTTTTTTTTTTTTTTCCTCGTCTTCCATGATTCTTCTCTTGTTATCAATCAGGATCTTCGGCCTTCTCTCATTTTTCTAGACCGGTGATCGTCTGTTTTTCTTTTTTTGAGTTTGACTCGTGTCGTTGCTTGCATAGTCTCTGAACCTTCTTAAGGTCTTTTCGCCCTTCTCTTTTTGCTTTTTCTACCCATCCTGTTCAATTCTTCCAAGCAAAATGCCTTCTTCTGCCCCTTCAGTTAAACCCATTAAGCCGGTCAACAGCCACAAGCCGGAACAGCCCATCAGCTACGACATCAACATCCCCTATGTCGATGTCAACAAGGAACACAAGCTGCGCACTCGGTATCCCGAGTACCTCCCGACATGGGACAAGATGTGGTTTGACCCTCTGCGGCCATTCGAGTATGAAGACCCGGCTCTCCGCGCAGACGACTCCATGCCCAACCTGCTCAGCGGCACCGCCAGGGAGGAGCACATCCAGCCGAGAATCGGCACATTCCTGCACGGCGTGCAATTGAACGAGCTAAACGACACGCAGAAGGACGAGCTCGCACTGCTCGTTTCGAAGCGCAAGGTCGTCGCGCTCCCGAATCAGGATCTGATTGACGAGGGTCCGGCGCGTCAGGAGGAATTCATGCGGCATTTCGGAAAGCCTAACTACCAACCTGTTTCGGGGACGGTTCGCAACCACCCCGGTTTCCACATCATTCACCGTGATGGAAACAAGGAGGAGATTACGCGGTTCTTGGACCAGCGCACCACGACCACCCTGTGGCACCAGGATGTCAGCTACGAAATCCAGCCCCCGGGCTATGTCATGCTTGGATTGTTGGAAGGCCCCAATGTCGGCGGTGACACCGTCTTTGCCGGAACCGACCTGGCATACCAGTAAGTTTCCCTCTCCCCGTTTCTCGAAATCCGACCAATCTAACCAGTGCAGACGTCTCTCCCCCACATTCACTTCTTTCCTGGACAAGCTGGACGCAACGCACTCGTCAGCAAAGATGATCAACCACACCCGCCTGACCGGTGGTCTTGTCCGCAAGGACGCCGTCGACACCGTCCACCCGCTCGTCCGCGTGCACCCCGTGACCGGCGAGAAGTGTCTGTTCTTCAACGGCGAATTCATCACCAGGGTCGAGGGCATGAAGGTGCCCGAGCAGAAGTGGCTGCTTGATTTTCTCATGAACCACGTTGCCACTGGCCATGACTTCCAGGCTCGTGTGCGCTGGCAGCCAAAGACCATTGTTATCTTCGATAACCGGTCTACCATTCGTATGTCCTCTCTCCTTGTATCCTATCAGGAGCGCGAGCTAACAAAGACACAACAGACTCCGCTATCGTCGACTACCTCGACGACGACAACAGTGCCCAGCTCCGCCACATCTTCCGTCTCTGCGCGCTAGGCGAGAGGCCCATGCCCCCTCACCAGCCTGACGAGCACGACCACGACCACGACCACGACTCCCACGACTCCAACTCCGAGTTCAGCGAGTAATCGCCTCGCCTCTCTTCTTCCTTCTTCACCTCATCCTCTCACTCTTTATCCGCTTTGACCTGATCTCGAAAAGACGTACGACTTAATTTGCCATCGCCATCGCCATCGCCATCGCCTAATACCCATGTGCGCCTGTTTCTTGTCTTGCCTGCCTACGTTTCGATACCTATTGTCTTGTCTGGTCTGTTTCTGATAGACGGTTTTTTTTTTTTTTTTTTCTTTTTCGTGATTTCTTTCTTTTTGTTTTTGTTTGTTTGATTGCTGGTTTACTAGACTGGGTTGTTTTTGATGACTGATAGACTTTGCTTTTTGGCTGGGGATTCGGTTCCTCTTATGCTTGCTTGCTGGGTTTGGTTTTTCAGCGTGTTTCTGTTTCGGGTTTACTAATTGCTTTTTTCTTTTTGTGGTCTTAAAATGGGTGGTAATAATAATTGATTCTGCATATTGGATTTACTTCGTTTTGTCTTGACTGCTCTTATATTATTATTATTATTGTTGTTGTTGTTGTTCATACACGCATCTGTCAGCCCTGTAGGCCGAGTGGCGGCAGGTCCTGCGGGGCGGCCGGGTAAGCCGCTACATCATTGCCTTTATACACATATCCTAATATCTTATTCCGCATGTTGTATGTCCCGTGCTGCTGGTTGCGTACTGCTGTTCCCGTGGCCACGAAGGTCCATGGGCTTGTTGGATACTGTCTCGTTTCCTTCCCTACTTCTGCAAGCGTGTAACCTTGACCGCGCTACACTGCCGGTTGCTTTGTGTGTCTGTTGTTGTGACTCGGTATGTGTTTGGAAGAGTCTGAAAATGGTCCAGAAGGCCCGTCTCAAGCATGAAACGCATTGCCCTCGGTACCAGGTCTGGCCGTGTAAGGTAGGCCCTGTAATCCAGCTCCCGCCTTGACCCCTGTGTAAGATGGCGCATCCGGGGTCTTGCCTGGTTTGTACAGTGGAGGAGAACATGGTGTATGTCTTGAAGGCCGCGTCCGCAGGCGCATTCATTCGATTCCATAGCCTTAAAAGGTATCAAGATAGCTGGCCAGCGCAATCTTCCCAGTCTGCATTTGAATGAGGACTGATGTAGCGGCTCTCCGTAGGCCTTGGTATAGCTGCATTGGTGCTTTTGAGGGTTCTTTCCATAAACGACGGAGAGAGTTCCCGTGAGGGGAAGCAGACCATTCAGTCTTCCATGCATTTGCTGCTTCTATGCGGAGGGTTCTTCGAGTGCTAGCCATGAGGGTGGGCTCCTCTGCACCATTGGGTGCTGGGGAATTAGCAGCTTCTTTTTGCAAGAGCGTCAGCACATTCATTGCCGTAGATGCCTTCATGACCCGGGAGCCAATACAACCGTATATCCCAGCCGTGTTCCTGTAGTTGAGATGCAGTGCGTGTTATTTCACTCAGGATATATTGGCCAGAAGACCTTCCTGGAGCTGAGCACGCTTGTATCACCGCCTGGTTGTCTGTAAAGATGATTGCTGTATGCGTCTGATGGGTATGTTGCGATTCCAGTCCACCTGCGTTGCATATTTGGGTAAGTGCCATCTTTATGACTGCTCTTATATGAAAGTAGATCTCGTGTTGGAAACGCATGGGACATAAAATCATCTATGAATGAGCTATTCCAGCGTATTTGTATAGCAACGGATCTCGAAGACTAATACAGACTAGCTATTACATCTTTCATATTTATAGTAGGAAAACATAGATTATGGACTACCATCATCCAAAAGAACATCACACCTCTTCCATGAAAAGCAACCATAAAATAACTATCAACGCCCATTGTACAAACAAAAACTCAAGAAAACACATTCAAATGCAACAGTGTAAATGTACTTGGCTGACAACACAAAAACAGGTCTAGCCTTGTTCTTCCTCTCCTAAAGCAAGTTCCCCTAACTTCCAACGTCCAACTTTTCTCGGCCAACCGTTACCTGGGTAAATCACCGCAGGATGTTCTCGATACGCACCCGAAGTTCATGCGCGACTTCCATCTGCTCTGGCAGAATACCACCCTGCTGTAACAAAAGGAGCATCTCCAAAATTCGCTCCGCAACCAGGTCACTGCCAAACACAGCTCCGCCGAGACGGACAGTCTCGTGGAACCAATATTCAATCAGGTACAGCAGGTCCTTCGCAATGTATTTCCGGTTCGAGCCGTGGAAGGGTGCTTCGTCGGTGTAGTACATGGCCTCGAGGACGGTGTAGACGGTTTCGTGAGCGACGCCGAGGTCCAAGAAGAGATCTACCACCCATGTCGCGGGGCCAACGCCGCGCTGGTACTCGAGGGCGTAGCGCTCAAGCATGGGGAGGAGGATCGGAACGGGGAAGACAAACTCGGACATGCGGAGGCGGCTACCGAGACTGCGGACCTTTTCGATGACGGCTTCGTAGGGCAGGGGTTCGCCCCTTTCGACTGTTTCGTCGTGCAAGTCCTGCAAGAGGTGTTGCCACGTAGATTTGATATCGGCCGAGTTGCGGTGGTCCGCGAGGTGGAAAATTTGCAGGCAAACGTCGTAGTAGCTCGCAGGATCAGCGAATACATTGAACAGCTGTGCACGTCAGTAAAATTCACACATGAGGATCGCATGAGGAAAGTATTATACGTACAGTACTGATGTCCATGATTGGCCCGTCGACATCCGCGAGAACGTCAAGCTTCCGGTCCGGAGAAACCCGTCTGTCATCCTTCAGACGCTGCAGCAAATCATCCTGGATGTTCGCGACATCAATAAGGTTTGAGATCTCCTGTAGCACGCGTTGTCGCGACTGGCGGCCCACATCCGGTGTGAAAATCGAGGCATTCGCCCTGGCACGGCCAAGGTACTCGATCCGGCGACCCAGAGGCAATGCAAAGGCGCTCTGTGCAAGCTGCAACTGAACCTTAGCAGCCTCAAAGAACCGCTGGGACTGCGCATAGTATCTCCAGAGGAGATCCGCATGCGCGATGTCGTCTGCCGATTTGCGCTCCAGATAGGTAATGACGAATGAAGATGTGCTCTGGAGCAATCGGTCGCTCCATCCCTGTTCCAAATACCAATCATACAAGCTCGTCTGGAACACCTCGTCGGCCGAATCGGCAATGACGCCATACGCCTCGTTCTTGCGCTTGGCAATAACAGTGAACTGCCCGTCAATGACGCCGGGGTCATTAGCGGCGAGGCTGTCGACTGCAATGACGACCTTGAAGATCAAATCATAGCATTGCTTCCTGAAGTAGAAGTAGTCGCGGCGGGGATCCTTAGTTCGTTAGCATCCATCAGTTACGAGGATTAAAGAGCCTGAACATACCTCCTGAGGCCGTCCATCCACGATCCACGAGAACGCCATGTTGGCCTTGTCGGAGCGTGCCGCAACATTAAGCGCGAGTTGAATTGCACCTAGTCAACATGTTAGCATCGTAATAACACAACTGTGTGAGGAACACTTACCCGCAAAGAACTCGTTCTCAATGTAATTTTCCATAGCAGAAACGAGATAGTCCATGGGAAGACTATCCGAAACCTGTTGGAACAGATGAAGAGACTCGTTGAGCAAGTTGCGACCGAGTTCAGAGTTAGCATTGACCTCAGTCGCCCGCTTAAGCAACTCCTGCGCCTTGAAGATGACCACATCCTCGGGACTACAGAAGCTGCCACACCGCCGTCGCAGAGCATCAGCGATCGTCTCGACGTTGGAACCCTTAGCGATGTTGCGGTTCACAATTCCCTTGACTAGCTCCTTGGCAATGTCGTGGCCCTTGCTAGTGCTGAACAGTTCCTCAAACGTGAGCTTGAGGAATCGCTGCTTCGACTCGTCAGGCAAAGTGGCCACAATCTCATCCACCCGCTCATCGAAGAGCACCAAGACGAAGGAAATACCCTCGATGGTATGAGAGACAAGTTGGACAAGAGAGTGAAGTGCACGGTGCTCCGCTTGCAGAGCAGTTTCTTCTTGCTTGGTCGACACGCGAGCCAGGGCTTCCGGACCGCTCAGACCCTCAATGAAGCTCTTGTTGGTCTTGAAAAAGTCCTGCAGCGCTGTCAGGTCGCGCTGAATGGTCTGCAGTTTCGCGATAGCGACTGAAGGCGAGATGGTTTCCCCTCCGTTGGGGTCCTTGCCAGCTATGCCGATCTCTTTCTTCCATATCGACCGCAGCAAACGCGTCATGTACATGGCAATACCTGTGTGTCTGGGAGACGGCATGACAGCATCGATAGCAGGCGTCGAGTTATCAGCGACGGCATTCTCGTTCATTGTAGGCCGACCACCGTACTCGATGAAGACCTTGCGCGCAAACTCAAGAACGTCCGGGTCGTTGATTTGTGATAGCCGCGAGTCCGTGGAGATCTCCACGCCCTGGCCACATGCAACAGCCAATGCTGTTGCGAGCGTCTCGCTCCGGCCATATGTACGAATGAAGTTCTTGATCTCTCCCTCAAGTCCCTCGTCTCCGCCGTTATCAACACGACCACCACGTACTAATGCGGCGAACATGTCAACGAGTCGACGTCGACGAATGATGTGGATACCAGTGTTCGTCAAGATAGCAATTTCCGGTGCCGGGTTGTCGAACTGAATGGCAAGCTCATTGCCAAACCCTCCAGGCGAGGATGCTGCTGCGGCTGGTGGGAAGCAGAGGCCAATATCCTCTGCCCTACTGCCCAACGAAAGCCAGCTCGCGGTCTCACCGGCCTTTCCAGGGATGGGGTTATCCTGCGCACGAGCTACACGCCCGGAATCAGGGGAAGAGACGAACAAGGTGTCGGATTTCTGCGTGGAATCCTTGCAAGTAAAGCAGAAGAAGTAGCCAGGAGGGTAACGGACGGTAAAGCGAGTAGGATCCAAGGAGTGAATAGGAATTTTCGAAGCCAATGGGGCCTGGAACCGGGGCTGAGCTTGGAATGTAGGACTCAATGGAGCAGCGGAGGGGTTATCGAATGGTGGCGTCTTTACATGGTGCGCCTGCATGCTTGTCGGGGGGCTGGCACCATTCGGGGACGGCGCCCAGCTATAAGACCCGGTGGCACTCAGGTAGATCCGGTAACCGGTAGCGGTGGTCGCCATAAGGTGATATCTCGAAGCCTCCGCAGCCGGAATAGGGCTGATGGACACGATCCTGACCTTGGGGTTGAGGGATTCATTTGTCATAATAATATGTCCAATGTTGGCGTAGATATCCATGGCGGGTTTCGTGATGGCCAGGTTGACGGTTCCATCAGACTTCAGGTGGAAAACACGGATGGTCGAAAGGGACGAGAGAGTGTAGAGCAACCTTCTGTTGTCGTCGACTTCCATCTGCACCACGTGCTCAAAGGCCGTTTGGGTGAAGCTCAGATTCGGGGTGAAGGCTGCCAGTCGAGAGCTAGTGTGGTTGACTTTTGAGCACCGGCCCTGGAACCACTTCTCCTCCTGCTGATAGATGAGTTCGTACACATCGTTGTCCGATGAGCCACCAAAGAAGACCCGGCCAGTTGCGTCCGACGAAGCCAAAACGTCAATGTCCAAACCCCGAATGGTTGTCGACATGCCCGTTTGATACAAGGACACCTGCCGTGTACCTCCCGCGATCGTCTCGCAGCCCATACCCAACAAAATGACATCCGCGGTAGTCGAGACAATGAGTATATAGGCGATAGATGGCAGAAACACGCCCTCACGAGGTCGCGCCAGCTTGACGGCGTTGATACTATTAGGTTGATCCTCGAAGCCCACCAATTGCGGATTTGGGTGTGTGTAGTCCCACAAGTAAAGGGCGTTATCAATCGCAACCCACGCGTGGTTCAACTCTGCGAAAAGACCCATACTCGTCGATACCTGCGCGCGGTTATACTGATCGAAAATCTGGTCGGGGATATTGTACATCTTGACTTTCTGGAACGGCGCCCATGACGGTGCGACGGGGATATCGTAATCGGATGAAAGGCCCTCTAGCAACAGATAATAGTCAGTCGAGTTCTCTGGAATTCAACGTTGTAACTCACGCGACAAGTAGCTATCGAGGTCGGGATAGCGAGTTTCCTGAGCAAGCGTGTCATTGATCGTCCCTGCACCGCGCTCCTCTGTGCTCAATGTCTGATTCTTGGACTTTGAGGTTGCTGGAGGAAGCTTAGGGAGCGAAGCAGGCGAGGCTTGCTCTGGGACTGGAGCAACAGCAGAAGGCGTTGCGGGCCTGGGAGGAAAGAGCGGCGCATTGGAGGCATTCCCGGGGGCAGGAGTCTGGAAATAAGCTCCTGGGAGCGGCTTCTGCGGCGTGAGAGTCGGAGGAATATTCGGGTAAGACATGATGTTGGTTCGCAGCTCGCTGAAGAGCTCTTTTATAGGAGAGGAAGGGGAGGTGGTAGAGGGAGGGAGTCGCGCTCCCCGGCGTAAAGAGAGTCTCGTTTCGGCGCCGAAAGAAGGCAGACAATGAGATAAGAAATAACTTCAAGTCAAAACAAAAGAGGACCAGCCGGGGAGGAAATACAATGGAGAATAAAGAGCATTAGCCTGCATGAAAAGAGCAGAGGAGGAAGAGGCCAGCCAGCGGAGCCGTTGTCAAAGAGGAAAAGAGAGAGAGAAACAAAATCGTGCACGGGCCGGCAGAAGTTGGAGAGCTTTTGCTTGTCCGCCTTTGCGGTCAGCACTGGAGAGTACACCACTTCAACAGAACACAGTACAGAGACCACAATCTTTCTCAATTGATTGATATAAATTGGGACAATATGTTCAGACCTATTCGCCTGTCGTCGCGCCTGAGTGTCTTGCACCCAGTGCGCTGGAACTCGACTGCCAGCCCGGCCATGCCGCCCTTAATGGCTACATTCAGACAGGATCTCAAGGATGCCATGAGGGCGAAGAATACACCAAAGTATGTCTAGTCCATTTTTCATTGCAGAATCCATACTTATATCAACGGACGAGCTAACCAGTCCAGGCTGAACGTCCTGCGTGCTCTCATCTCCGAAGTCAACAACTCCGTCAAGACCCCCTCTCCCATCCAAACCGATCTACAACTCCTGTCCCTCATTCGGAAACGTGTCTCGGGGGCCCAGCAGGCAGCGAAACAGTTCGAAGAGGCTGGTCGGGCCGATCTGAAGGAGGGTGAGGATCTGGCCGTGTCGATCCTGGAACAGTACGCCGGTCACGTCAAGACAATGGGCGTGGATGAGATCAAGTCGATTGTCTCGCAGGAGCTTAACAAACTCAGGGAAGCTGGCGGCAAGGCCGATATTGGTTCGTTGCTGAAGGCCCTTTTTGCTCCTGGGGGAGCCTTGGACGGCAAGCCGGCGGAGAGATCCGAAGTCGCCAAAATCGCCAGAGAGGCCGTCGCTGCTGCATGAATATGAGTATGAAATACGATACGGGTTACGGGCATGACCACTGTATAATAGCAATGTACGTTACAACAAAAAATAGACTCTCCCATCACATTTATCTGGATTTTCAAAGACAATTGATACTCCGTTGCAAAAGAAACAAATTATTACTCGCGTGAGACTGCCATCATCCAGAATAGTGTACACTGAACAAAATTGCCAACGCCGTGATTACCCACCCAAAGCATAACCTTGCCTTTGGTCCTCGAATAACGTCGTGATAGATTTCCGTCGTGTCGGGTTGCACCAATCAAGCATACATCAACGCGATTCCACCCAGAGAAGTCGCTATGACACCAAACCACCACCACCGCTCAGGGCTGACCAAGCCCTCGCTCTCAATCAGGTTCTGTATGACGAATGAGCTGGAACTGTCACTCAAATCACGCTTGCTCTTGTGCGCCTGGGTGTGCAACGGGTTCAAGGTCGTCGTAGGCAATATCTCGGGTGTTTCGTAAGCAAGGTACATCGGATGCAAGGGACCACCGTCGTGGCCATGGAGGTCAAGGCGACGGACCTTGTGGTAGGGATCTGTCGAGACCGCGTACGACTTATATCTTTGTCAGTGGCAGATTGGGAGATTCGTTTCTGTCTCTGAAATACCTTGAAGAACTCTGTCTGGTTGTATCTGGTATAGGTGGCAATGTCCTTCTTGCACGGGTCTGACAGCAACTGACGGCCATCAACGGCGATGGGAGTCAAGACTAGGGATCCATTGACAAACAGAGTGAATGCGCCATGCTGCCATTGCATGATTCCTTTGGGGCAGGAAGGATCCTTCGCTATTCACGAGTCAACTTCCTGCTTATTGGGCTTGTTTGGAGATATATACTCACGATTGGCGAGAGCGCGATAGTAGGCCGCTTCATAGTAACCGTCCGACGTAAACGAATAAGAAACGCCCGGGTGCTTTGGTTCGATGAGTCGATCTTCAACGGGATTGAAGAAGCCCTGACCATTCTGTCAGATATCTCTATCCTCTGCAAAGAAAAATGCGCTACTTACCTCCCCTGTAAACACACTCTTTGACTTGGTGCTCCATGTTCCAACCAGCTCGGAGACACTAACGGCGCCAACAGCCGTAGCGAGAAGAAGTAGATAGCTAACGAAGCCAACCGCAACCATTATGGGAGGTTTTGAGGGTGTATATGCAGTTGACAGTTGACATTCAAGAGAAGAAGAGAGAAGAAAACAATTCACATATTCACTGTTTCCCCCTCGAAAGGGGGAGTTTCCCGTGTGGAATGGACTGGCGACTGCCCTTTCTTTGGCCCCTCCCTGCCATGCCAAGCCTTTTGTACAGAGTACTTTTATAGACCCCAACAAGGGGGTCTTCACTTGCAATGGCTTCCAAGGAAGAAAATCTCAAAGTCCTGATTGTCTATCGGCTGCCATTGCTCTTCGTCGCCAGGGCCGCCATATCGAGGTATAACCAACTTCTGGACTCATGTCACTATCCCTCAGGAGCCCAATTTACTGACCCCCGGTCATGAGCTCTTCGAGCGGTCTCCGATAGCAAGGTGGTGGTATATGGGTTAGGTCTCAACCAAATTCTCGACCACACCGTATTGACCGACGCCATACGCAAGTTTATCATCTGGGACCAGGACTGGAATCCCTCTCCTACATTCAATGTGCCCCCGTTTGACGATTTACCTACCTCCGCTGTGCGAGTTCCCCAACTACAACTACAACTACAACAACTACTACTACTGCTGCTGCTGCTGCTGCTGCTATTGCTGCCGATGGAGCTCACAGCAAGATCCGAACGAACGTCCGACCAGACGATCCGCTCAAGTATATTGGGTTGATGATGGGTGGTGTGGTGGAATTCCCAGAGGGATAAATTCCCGCCCAGATCCAAGATCGTTGGGGAATGGTCCTTACCGACCAGAAGGTGTCCTGCTTCGTGTCGCCTGCAGGCTCGCACAGCTTTCACTGGGGTCTCAGCTTGCGCGAAACGGACCCTCGACACTCTCCCAACACTTGGTCTGATGAAGTGGTTCAGGACCTGAAAGAAGAAGCCCCCCAGCGAGGCAGGAGCATGGCAGAGCCCTTTGCGATGATATTAAAGGAGCCACTATGTTCCTAATGCCCGGCATGGATAAGGAACCAATGCCTTGCGAACCTTTCCATGGGATCATTTACATCGGCGACAGCAACCACTGGCAGGTAACGGGGCCAATGTCGCGCTCATGGATGGCTATAGCCTGCACATCAAAGTGCGTACCTCCTCTACCCCCATTTCATTCCCCAAAACGACAGATCCTCCCTCTCCACGACCGTCCCCGTCTCCTCGACCTGATTCTAATGACAACCTCGGAAAGTCCGACAAAACATTAAGTATGATAGGGTTACGGGCGGAAACCTCCCGAGCAGGCCGACCCACAAATCGGAAGAGATGGCAGATACCCGCGATCCATGGGGCGACCCACCACAAGGCTAGTACAAGTACGGAGTACAGTATCCGCACAGGTAAAACGCCAGGCAGATTGATTGTGCTGTATAGACATGATACATACATACTTGTAAATCCAGTTGGCCTCGGGGGACCCCAATATCGCAAGTACCCGGCGTCGCTTTTAGGGTACAAATGGACTATTGGAAGAGCCTTAGAACTTCAATGGGCGAGATTGGCTTTGTGACTCTGTCTCTGACTCACAGTTGATCGGAGGATCTTTCCTCCCTTTCCTTTGTTCCTCTTTCCCATTTTCCGTCCTTCATTTCTGTTCAATCTCTCTGCTTGTCATCATCGGGGTCATTCGAGAATCGACATGTTTCGAGCCCAGCAGGTGACTAAGGCAGTCAACGCCCTGGCGACGCTTACTCACCATCCACGGATACTCATTACCATTCTGAGGAGACAAAGTGTTAGGGGAACCACCTCTGTTACGACACAGTCAATGTATTTCACAGATTTCCATTCTTTCCCGCTTTGGCTTATCTAAATACAATTACAGATCAACAACACATGTCGCTGCTCCAAGCCTTCGTGTGTCGCCTCCGCCGGCTGATGCATCGTATGTGGAATTCCTTCGTGAACTGCAGTTCGCGATTTGCTAATCCTTGATACGATCCAACAGGTTCATCGGTATGACAGGAGGCTAGATTTTCCATGAGATGATGCGGATACATAACGTGAAACATGTCTTTGGATACCCGGGTGGAACCATTCTCCCTGTCTTTGACGCTATCTACAGTTCCCAATATTTCGATTTTATTTTCCCCAAGCATGAACAGGGTGCAGGTCACATGGCAGAGGGATATGCAAGAGCTTCAGGCAAGCCAGGTGTTGTCCTTGTCACATCTGGACCCAGTGCCACAAATGCCATCACACCCATACAAAATGCTCTCTGTGATGGAGCCCCTCTGGTCGTTTTCTGCGGCCAAGTGGCCACCTCAGCCATTGGCAGTGATGCATTCCAGGAAGCCGACATATTGGGAATCTCCCGCGCCTGTACTAAATGGAATATCATGGTCAAACATACATCTGAATTACTCCAGAGAATTAACGAAGCCTTTGAAATTGCCATGAGTGGAAGACCAGTTCCTGTGCTCGTGGATCTACCCAGGAATATCACAGCTGGTGTGCTCTGGCAAGCAGTTCCAGCTGCGTCCGCCTTGCCCAGTCTACCTGAAATGCAGTAAAACATTCCGATCAAGTCCATTGCTCGTGTGGCGGACCTGATCAACAGGGCCAAGAGGCTGCCCATCTATGCCGGTCATGGTGTCTTGAGCTCCGAAGGGCCCAGACTCCTCAAGAACTCGCGGATAAGGCCTCGATCCCCGTCACCACCACCTTGCAAGGACTCGGCGCCTTTGACAAACTCGATAAGAAATCCCTGCGTATATTGGGAATGCATGGTTCAGCTTATGCCAACATGTCAATGCAAAAAGCCGATCTCATCATTGCCCTTGGTGCACGGTTTGATGATCGTGTGACCTTGAACATCCAGAAGTTCGCACCTGCTGCAAAGGCAATTGCGGCTAATGGCTGTGGTGGTATTGTGCATTTTGAAATCATGCCAAAGAATATTAACAAGGTTGTCCAAGCTACCGAGGCTGTGGTTGGTGATATCTCAGAAAATGCCACCCATCTCCTTCCCCTTGTAAAGAAGACGACCATGGTAGACCGGTATGAGTGGTTCAAGGAGATTAATTAGTGGAAGGCACGGTGGCCCCTCAACCTATATAAGTGTTCTGAAGAACGGTCGCACTTGATCAAGCCCCAATATCTTATTGAACAGCTCAGCAACCTCACTGCTGATCACAAGCATGAGACCATCATTGCCACGGGTGTTGGTCAGCACCAAATGTGGACAGCACAACAGTTCTGCTGACGCTACCCACGCACTATGATCATATCAGGCGGATTGGGTACTATGGGCTATGGTCTTCCTGCCGCAATTGGAGCCAAGGTGGCTCGGCCCGAGGCCCCCTGGTCATTGACATCGATGGATATGCATCCTTTGCAATGACTCTCACTGAGATGTCTACTGCCGCTCAATTCAACATTGGTGTGAAGGTCATTATTCTGAATAATGAAGAACAAGGTATGGTCACACAATGGCAGAATCTCTTCTATGAAGACCGCTATGCACACACCCACCAGCAGAACCCCAATTTTATGGAATTCGCCAAAGAAATGCGCATCCAGCATCGCCGCATCAGCAAGCCAGGGGAGGTTACTGATGCTTTGACATGGCTCATCAACACGGACGGACCAAGCCTGCTGGAGGTTGTCACCGACAAGAAGGTGCCTGTTTTTCCCATGGTCCCTGCCGGGTCGGGTCTCCGTGAGTTTATTGCGTTTGACGCCGAACAGGACAAGCAGAGGAGAGATCTAATGCGTCAAAGAACTTCTGGTCTTCATGGAGAGTAAATCTTCTGGTACTTTCTTTTTCCGAGAGCAAGAGCACATGTTATATATGAATGCTATCAATGAAATTCGCTGCTGTTAGTTGTACCGGAACCGGAGTTCAAACTTTCGAATGGGTGTTGAAACTCAGCCTCGTAGGGGCCGATGTGTACTCGGTAGCCAATACACCATGAAGCAGCATCTACTCTGTCACGCGGTTAACATTGGGGCTTCTACAAAGCTAATTTTATAATCAAGAACTACATGGCCAATCGAATCCACAGTAAGTGTCCTGTAAGGTTTCTCTGGTGACATGCGTAACTCAATATCTATTGGGAACGCACACGACACCGGTAAGCCGATCTGCGATAACAGAAATAGAATATCTTAGCCGTAGACAGATCCGCCACACCTTCGCTTCGACAACGTTGAACACTGGGATCCCTGTCAATCGGGACACGATGCGATGCAAGGTGGGAATGCTCTCCCAGTTGAGCCCACGGAAGTAGCCATTGACCAAGTCGATCGAGTTATTACATGGTTTTCCTTGTAAGATACGAACATTGCATATTCGGCTTCAGATGCCCCCTTGTGGGCTGCTCCAACTGCAGGCATGCATCGATAAATGAGTCCCTCGGGGAAGCTTCGATGCATCGAGGGCTTCTGTGCTGCACTCTCTTCGACGGGCTTCAGCCCCTTCAGACTAAGACCTATATCTTCCCTTCTGCACTCTGTGTAAGCTTCGGCCGGTCGTTGAATGTAGGTTTGGCACTGAGGTTGCGTACATTTCACTCAAATTTGGGGATACCCCTGTCTCCTGAAGTCGACTTCTTGTATATCGCGATTACAAATAACGACTCTTGTCCTTGTATAGAGGCATTCAACACTTCACAAAATGTACTATTACCCTCCCTCACTTCTACACATTCAACCGCCGCCAAACATGCCTTTCGCCATCGACATTCCCTCGGGCATAACCTTCCCATGACTACCTCGAAATCATCCAAGTCGCCCGCACCTGCAAATTAACCACCATATGAGACAGGATCCAGAGCGGTTCCTAGTAGTGCTGGTGCCCACACTCACAATCGACTACAGCTTGCTCATCCCAGCCTGCTTCACCAGGGATGTGGTCGAGGATCTTCCATTTCTGGAACATGCGGAGACTGGCCATTTCAGCCATCTGAACGTGTCTGATTAGTTCTATGTGCTCCTCCCAACTGGAGATCTTGTTGCTTATCACAGAGACGAGCTCTAGGACTTCGTCCCCTATGGTCTTGATCTGGGCTGTTCTATGGTCGAAGTAATCACGTGAGACCCCGTAAAAGCGGCGAGGTAATTCGGAGTCACTCACAGAATGATAATAATGCTACAGATATGCACTATCATATCTTTTTCTATTCCTTTTAGTCGCCCGTGATGACAGCCCCTCTGCAGGCGGCCAAGAAAGACCTCCGGAAGAAAATACGTGACGCACTGCGGCGAATCCCCGCGGACTCACTGTCTTCTCAATGTAAGACATTTACCCACCAATCGATTACGATGCTGAAGCTAATGCATCGACAGCCGGAGTCGCTACAAACAAGCTGTTCTCTCTGACAGAATACCAGAATGCTAAGAGAATCGGGGTCTACTTGTCCATGCCATCCGGCGAGCTGTCTACCACGAGCATCATCCAGGATGCTCTGACCAAGGGTAAAGAGGTCTTTATTCCTTACATCTACACGGTCGAGCCGCCGGCCATGCTGCCAAAGACCTCCGTGATGGACATGCTCACCCTCGAATCCGTGGAAGAGTTCGAGTCACTAGAAGCAGACAAATGGGGCATTCCATCGCTCAAGAATGATCAGGTCCACGGCAAGAAGAACTGCTTTGGCGGTACTGGCCTCACCTTTCCCGCTGAGGAACAGACTACGTCGCATGACACCCAGGGTCTGGATCTGATCGTCATGCCCGGCATGGCGTTCGACCAAGATTTCCGACGACTAGGTCACGGGAAAGGATATTATGATCACTTTTTGACCAGGTATTCGACTAAAGCGGCAGATGGCAAAACAGTAGCAGGAGCACCCAAAATGCCTTTTCTTGGTAAGAAAACCTCTTGCGCCGTAGTATGGAACAATTCGTATCAAAGAAAAACGAGCAAAAACAGACAGAAAACACCCTCTGACTCCACTTTATCACAGTTGCCCTCGCCCTCCAGGAACAAATGCTTCCCCCGTCCGAAGAAATCCCCGTTACACATCATGACTGGCCTATCGATGCCCTCGTTGTCGGTGATGGAAAGTTCTTCGTCCGCCAACGCTGATACGACCAGAAAAACGGAATCTTTTCGTGTAGATAGCTTCCCTTCCTATGTGTATATGATGTGCTTCGATCGTCCTCCTCCGACATAGACCGTAGAATCGATTATTAGGAACAAAAGGACATTATCGTATCGCAGCGAAACTCGGGTCTTCTTTTCTCTATTACATTCATTGGACGGCTTGGATCAGAGACACATTGTCACCCTTGAGCAAGATCTGGCCTGTAATCGCGTTGTTAGCATCCCTAACACCGCAGCTAATGAATAGCAAAAAGAATATCAACATACCCAATGGCCTCCGCTTCTCCTCCTCGGTCTTGGTAGCCAATCTCACTTCCACCGCATCGTCGATAACCAGGTTCATGAACTCGTCAAATCCCTATACGCGATTAGTTCACCTACTCCTCATCCAAAACAGCAAAACTAGGGACTTACTCGAATCTTGCCCTCTATCCGGAACGCCAATTGCTCATAAAGCCAGATGGAAACGGTCGACCGCTGCTGGAGGAGCTTGAAGATAAAATGAATCGGCGCGAGCAACGTCTTGCGAGCAGCTCCACCGCCTGCACGACCGGACATGATGGCTGATAGCTGAGAGAAAAAGCTGGGTACTAAAAGCGAAAAGAAAGGCGATATATCACAAGGAGCTAAAAACCGAAAAAAGACACGGTGCGCAAAGAGGACGTCGCGTTGGTTGTTGGACGGAAAAGATGGAAGAAAGACCGACGGCGGTGATGACGGACTCCCGTTGCGGCTCACCAACTTTTTTCCCTGTAGGTCAGCCGTCAAGCCAAACATCCCACCTGCATCTTTCCCGCAGAAGAATATTGTTTCTATACTACCCTTTTTCTTTTTTTTTTTTTTTATTCCTGCGCATTTTTCTGCCGTCTGAACTTGTTCACTACACATTTAATGAGTGTTCATGACCACCATCTATTGATAAGGTGCTGAAGAAGCCTGTCCATCTGAACCCCTCTTTCCCAAACAACCCCCCTGGTTCTCTTCTTATATCACCACTTATACCTACTTATTACCCTTCTCTATCCCAACGACTTCCCTTCCAGTCAGTGCACCATGGCCAGCAAGGAAGGGGCTGCAGGACAGGCTTTTGCGCCGGTTCTGGCGGCCGTCGCTACCATGCAAGGAAATGTTTCACGCTCCGAGAAAACGCATGCCCACGAGTTTCTTGAAAAGTTTCAGAAATCGGTTAGTCGTCCTCTTCTCCCGATATCCCTCTTCTCCAACATTCCCAGCATGGTATCTAACACCGGATCAAATACTAGATCGAAGCCTGGACCATTACCCACGAATTGTTACAATCTCCAGATGTTCCCGTGGAGGCAAAGCTATTCGGAGCAACCACACTGAAAGGAAAGGTGAAGCGGCCTTGACACAATCTTGCATTATATACCCTATGCGGGGGGTGGTTCCAACACTGACCGCAATAGATCGTATTCGATTTGGACCAGTTGCCCCAGGAGTCCGTCGTGGCGTTGCGAGATTCGGTTTTGAATTTGTTGGTGGCATATGCGGCGGGCCCTCGTCCCATACAGACGCAGCTATGCGTGTGTCTGGCAAGCCTTGCGATTCAGATGCTCGAGTGGAAGGACGTCCTCGTGACCGTTGGTTCAGCACTGGGATCGAGCGCCGGTGACTGCGTGCTGGAATTCTTGAAGATCCTTCCGGAAGAAGTGACGGAAGGTCGCAAAATCAACCTCTCTGTATGTTCGGTCAACTGCAATCAGACGAAACGACCTCCCCCACCCATCTGTGGAAGCCGGAGTGGCCAGCAGGATCAGTCTAATGTTTTGTCGTCACATAGGAAGAGGACCTGATCACGAGAACAAAGGAGTTGCTGGAAGATAACGCAGATCAGGTGATGCATCTGTTGATCCAGTACTCCCAGTCATCCCGTATGTGGCCGTCCCTCCTTTTCTGGCCGATAAACGACCCTGGACTAACAGTACATTGCTGTCGTTTCAGCCACCGCATCGACGAACCCGCGTCTCTTGGACTGTATAACCTCGTGGATGCGTGAAATCCCCGCAGCGAAGATTGTCGACTCGCCGTTGATGGACGTGATTATGAAGGCGCTGGATGATGATGCGTCGTTCGAAGCCGCTGTCGACAGTGTGTGTACGCTGTACCGTGATACTCGAGAAGTCGATGACTCGCTCCCCGTTATCCAAGCCCTATACCCCCGAATCATGGCCCTCCGGCCCAAGATCGTCGAGACCTCGGAGTCCGAAGATACGGATGCGTTCAAAGGTGTTACCCGGTTGTTTGCGGAGGCTGGTGAGGCCTGGGTTGTTCTTATCGCTCGCTTACCAAACGAGTTCCGAGGACTTGTGGAGGCTGTTCTGGAGTGCAGTGCCCGGGACTGGGAGCGCGACGCCATCTCGCTCACCTTCATTTTCTGGTACGAGTTGAAACAGTACGTCACCCTGGAGCGGTACAACGACGCACGACTCGCTTTTAGCGATATCTTCTCGCGACTGGTCGACATCATGGTTAAACACCTGGAATACCCACGACCTGAGGACGATGAATCAGACTTGTTTGGTGGTGATCGCGAGGCAGAGGAGAAATTCCGTCACTTCCGTCATGCAATGGGTGACGTGCTCAAGGATTGCTGCGCGGTTATTGGTGTCACGGAGTGCTTGTCCAAGTCCTACCAGTTGATTCAACAATGGGTGTCCAAGTACGCTTCGCAAGCTAGCAACGAGCATGTCCCGAACTGGCAAGAATTGGAGGCACCGCTGTTCAGCTTGAGAGCGATGGGCCGGGAGGTCGACCCTGAGGAGGACACCGTCCTGGCGCAGGTGATTCCGTTGATTGTGCAAATCCCGAATCAAGAAAAGGTACGGTTCCAGGCTATCATGGCTCTGGCTCGGTACACCGAATGGACGGCCCAGCATCCAGAGACGCTGGAGGCACAGCTGAACTACGTTATTTCGGGCTTCCAGCATAGCTCTCAAGAGGTCATCCAGGCTTCTGCGTTGGCGTTCAAATTCCTTGGAACGGACTGCCAGAAGCTCCTGGGCGGACATATTGCCCAACTCCATTCATTCTACGAGTCGGTTCTCGACAAGTTGAAGCCCAGTAGTCAGGAGGAAGTGACCGAGGGTGTGGCAGCTGTCGTTGCGGTGCAGCCACTCGACAAGATTTACGAGACCATGAAGATGTTCTGTGACCCTATCATGGCCCGCATCATGAACCTGGCCAACAATGCCAAGGATGAGGAGGGGCAGCGAGCCGTTGCCGGTATGTATTCTGCCCTCTTGAGGGAAGAAGGTACTGACTTTCACAGATCATCTGCAGTTGATTACCATCTTCGTCCAGGTCGTGCAGCCGTATGTTGGTCCGAATGTGGAGAACCCGGCCGTGAAGTACTGTGGCGAGATTTTGTCCATTATGACAACCATTGTCATGAACTTTACGACATCGACCCCCATTCTGGAGCGCGTTTGCCGTTGCTGGCGATACATGATCATCTCGTATCGAACGGCCATGATCCCGCTGTTGCCTACCCTGGCCCAGAGCATGGCCAGTGGGTTCGAGGCCTCGCGGGAGGGTTGCTTCCTGTGGGCCACGGATGCAGTTGTTCGTGAATTCTCGGAGGGGGCTGAGCTGGTGGACCATTCGACGAGTAGTGCCGTGTTCCAGTTTTATGAGCAGCAGGCCATTTCATTCCTGCGGATCCTGAATGACTTGCCACCAGAGCAACTACCAGATGGTAAGCATTATCCAGGTTCATATCATTGGTTAGGTTTCGCGTTAGCTGACGGAGGGGGGATGTTTCAGTGATCGAGGACTTTTTCCGCCTGTCGTCGGACGCCGTGCGGTACTATCCCAAGGAATGCATATCGTCATCTCTAGCGGTGCCCATCTTCTCCGCAGCCTTGAGTGCTCTTACACTACAGCAGGTTGAGCCGCTGATTGCTACATTACACTATTACCGTGACCTCTTTAGCTTTGCGTTCGATAAGCCGATCGTCTCACAATTCACTAGCCCCGAAGGCAAAGTCTACGTTAATCCGCCAGAGGTGCAAGAGGCCGTGAAGCAACTGATCGCCTCGCAAGGCCAACTGCTGGCGCAGCGGGTTCTGACGGGGATGATGTTCATCTTCCCTGGAGATTGCTTCGCGGATGCGTCGGGAGTGCTGATGACCATGTTCGAACTCATGCCGCAAGAAACCGGGGCCTGGTTGCAATCGACGCTCCAGATGCTTCCGGCGGGTACGATGAAGCCGGGCGAGGCGGAGCGGTTGCTGAAGGGGGTTGCAGACAAGGTACAATCGGGAGAGACACGAAAGATCCGAGTCCTGCTACAAGGTTAGTATTGCTTTTTTTTCTGATTTTTCCTTTGCCGCGCTTTGTGTCAGTACGTGGACTAATCCGAGGCGACGTATTAGATTTCACCAATTCGTACCGGCGACGAAATGTGGCACCTCGCGATGGCCTGGGGCGACTGGAGGCGACACGATTCCGGTTTAGTGGCTAGAGGAGGGGACATTGAACAAAGAAATCATCATGTATTAGTGCATACCAAGACGGGACAAGTCAGGAACAGCATTTCATCTGAAACAACGAAGCAGGAAGATCATGATCTCCCTCAGGCACACGGTGATAATCGTGAAGTGTGGCGGGTGTAGTGTGTGTGTTCTGTCATGTTGCCAGCTGGAAATATTCATTTTTAATAAGTGTGTGTACTCCGTATGAGGAAAGAAGACACGGACTCCACCGACTTGTACACTACTGTACAATCATACCAACCACCAGCCGCGTCACATGTAAACTACAGAGTACAGTCCTGTATACCGCTACTATGACTACCAGTTCCTTCCATCGGGCTACAAGAAACAAGCCGAATCCGGCAAGACGCGCGACCGCGAACAGATCCCAGCCATTCATCCATCGGGGCCGGCCGATATCGGGAGCTGCAGGGCTGATCGATTTTTGCTTTTGCCGTTATTTTTACCACTCTGCTCTTTATGGGTTAACATGTCCGATAGCCCGAGGGGGGATTAACAAGCCACCTCCAGATATTCTTTTGCCGGCTACAGAGTAATACTAGGTCATTTGGAGTAGTATAAACTAGACTACTTGTAGTATGGAGTATGGAGTATAGAGTCTGACGAAAGTTCTCGGTTCGCTTACGTATAGGATACGATACGAGGTGGAGTCATGGGACATACTCTGACTTGTGCTCCAGGACAGGCTCGTGCGAGAGTAGACTTTGTAGATACAGGTACAGAGTACAGTAGGTCTGTACATGCATGACAACGCAGGTGTACAAGTACAGAAGGGTGCGGAGAGAGAGGAGAAATTGCATGCTCATATGACAACAAGTGAGACATGCTCCAGTTAAGCATAAACATTATTATTCTTCCTAGAATAATAATACAAGTATGTCACCCGAATGGGAACGCACAGGACGCGGTGATTGGCCTCCCCGCAGAGATTACTTACTCCGAGTTAGAGGCGGGGAATTTCTTCGCGGTATTTTCGGTATACTACTACGGAATATGTACGGAGTAAAGGTGGATAGGTTTATACCATGTAGATTTTGGGACGGATGCCGTAGTTATTCATTACTACTCGGGAATATCTTTGTAGCGTAGTATACTCGGATATATATTCCTTAGATGAATGTCACAGATATATATTTCTGAAGTGTTGACATTCACTGTTTATTGAACACTAATAGCGTTGTTTCTTCTCAAGTACGTAGCCTGTAGCACTTCAATCTCTAAACCCTGTTCGGTTTACTATACGCGCTCTATAGGATATGGCATCCGAGAAGACGCCATAATGCCATAGCAGTCTAAAGTGGTTTCAATCGAATGTCGGAATCCGAGACAATTGCGAGACATTAGACAAGGCTCTGAGTCTAGATTTCCATGTCCAGCAAGCTGTGATATTCCATTTCGAAGACGATGATACAAACACCGATAAAGGAACTTGTTTGTTGAGATTCCCAGGAATGTGTGTCTGAGACCCGGAAGCCTACTCGAGTATTCTGCAAATCGTTTATATTGGATATAGATTATGGACAATCTGACCAATGGGAGAGGCATACGATGTCGGCACTGTGCTTCCTAGCCTGCTGTTGCTCGGGGGCTACTTGTCAAAACACAATGCTCACATGAGTCCTATTAGGGAGGACCACCTCGCTTGTTTAATCTGTGCTTGCGCCTTTACACTATTTCTGTCTACATCCTGTACTGTATTACAAACAATATATTATTGGCCGTGATCGACTAATAAGTAACCTGTTCCTGAGCTCGTATGCACAATGATGAACGCAGCTGTCATAAAGTAGTCACCTGCCAAAACACTTTCCTTATTCCGTCCACCTGCAGAATCTGAAACCGTCAAGCAAGGGCCGTACTCGAGGGGAACGGTGGATCCCAGCCAACGACATTTTTTCTTTTGCAGAGGATACCGCGCTTCCGAGATCGGCCGAGACAGCCACCACACTTACATGCACTGGAGACTACATACCAGGCCGCCAGCCTACTAGAATAGACCAAGGTGAATGTGAAACTGTTCCTGACGATCCTGGCCAGGCACTAGACTGTGGCTGCGCCGGGGCTCCCACGTATTCAGCCTGGAGTACGGCGAACAGACGCAGGAATGCGGATGCGGATGCAGATGCAGGATTCGAACAAGTAAGCGCGGGTGGGCCTAGCTGACCTCATTTCGTCCGGATGGGATGGCATACAGCATGCATCGGCAGTGGCGGAGGGACAGGCACCTGTGTCTATATGCCATTGGATACTGGGGTTGCAGATCCTCGAAGCTTGGACTGAGGATGGACGGGATAGTCAGGTACGAGAGGAGGCTTCGCGTAGAGGGCGTTGTGATTGAGGGGTGGGTTCGTGGGCGTGTACACCGTAAGTTGAGTGCGCATTGATTTTGAGACGGCTGAGAATAGAAATTTTGTTTGATCACCGTGGACAGCTGATCTGATCTGCGGATGCCATCATACGAAGTAGTAGTACTAGTACAGAGGACAGAGTACTAGTGGTGAGTGAGGACACCTTGATTGTAAGACATGCATACTATGTGAACTGTACTGTTTCTCCATGGCAATTTGATCAGATAATTGCATTCTACCGGTACTTGGACCATGGCTCGTGTACTCTGGATATAGTAAAGATCTACAATCAATCGTATCTTATCAGATAATCTCGGTAACATTCGGCTGATCCGAATCAAAGAGCACAAGAATTGCACATTCTGGAAGACTACTCTTGAGTAACCATGGATCCTGTCTTCTGTCAACGTCAGCATAATTCACCGTATGATCGTATATCTAGTGTGTTTCAGACTCCATGCAAGATAATTGCTTTTGCCGCCAATTCCTGTGCTTAATGTCATTTCGGGCCAGAAGTACGTGCATAGCGAACTGTCACTGGCTGTGGTGTTTTCCCGAGGCTATACTAGTAGGAAGTACCTTAATACCAGGACGCCCAACCGCGGCAAATAATAAAAATCACACAGTGCCCTGGATGCCGTAAACCCGTATTGAGTATTCTGGCACGGCAGATCGCTCCACACGGACATGCACTCGGAGGGCAGCATCGGCCATCGTGCGGACTTGAGCCGGTTAAAGTTAGCGAGTATGCATATCGTCGGGTGATTCCTCGGACAAATGTGGTAATTCTGTCTCTACTGTCAAAGTCTGTGTAAAAAGTCTGTAGGCGTACGGAGTACCAGTATGTAGGGCCCAGTACCACTGGTCAAGGTTATATGCTCCGACCCATAACCGCGACTGCCGCCTGTCTTGATTTAATTTTTCTGGGTCCATCTAATCTGATCTGATTCGATATTTAATTGTGTTAAATTCTCTTTTCTTTTTCTATCTTTTTTTTTTTTTCTTTTCTTTTTTTTCTTCCTGCTCTGCGTCATATGGATGTTCATTCTGCAGTAGCGCCAGGGGCACCACTCGCACTTCCCTACCTCATCTTTGCTTCTCTCTATGAAAATCGGAAAATTCCATAGACTTCTCTGTGGATAATGCTATCTGTGGCTTGTTTCTTCTGCTGATCGTGTTGTTATTTTCTTTTCTTCATCCCGCACGATCCTCGAACCCCTCTTCCGCTGCCGGCACACTTACAGAGTGCTCACTCACTCGATTCTTCCGGCTTCTAAACGAGTCAATCTCTTTTCTTTTTCCAACTCTAACCCTCGCTTCCTTCCGGTCTAATTCTGGTTTGCGAAGCTGACCCTCTCCATTTGTTGCTGGATCTGCTCAACCCCCCCCCCCCCCCCCCCCATTCGCAAATCGCCCCACCACGGTCTGCCTGCTAGGTCCGTATACTAGAATACGCACTTCTATAAGTACCAGCCCGTCCGGCCTTTTGGGAGATCACTATCCAGCCAGACTGGTCATGCCCTTCGTTTGCTTTACTTGAACTCCGGATTACCAATATGCCCTGTGTCGTTACAGCCATGGCCCAACTTGAACAAGGCCAACCCAAGGTCCTCGACATGAGCCCGGTACAATCTACTGTTGACGCCGCCGCGAAGAAGCGCAAGCGCACTCGCAAGGTCTACACGGACAAGAAGTTTGTTTGCAGCCATGAGAGCTGCGGGAAGAGTTATTCTCGTGCTGAGCATCTCTACCGTCATCAATTGAACCGTACGTTCCCTTCCCGGTGTATTCCGTGTAATGCTAACCCCAACAGACACTCCCAAGCAAATCTACCGGTGTGATTTCCCCGATTGCTACCGGTCTTTTGTGCGTCAGGATCTCTGCATCCGCCACCGGGAACGACACACCACAAGAGGTTCCCAGCTGCAGAAACGCGATCACTTTGCTCAGACTGCTTCTCACCATGGAAAGCCATTGGTCCCTTCCAATGCTCCCTCTACCACTCCTCCTACTACACTGCCCTCCTCCAACATCTTGCCCGCAACAAGCAACCCACAAACACCATCGACGGTGCCTCTGGGGACATACCACTACATGCCCGACTATCCTTTCCCCCGGCCTCAGAGCTCAACCAACTACACGCTAGCTTCTCCTGCCGCTCAATCCACTGCATCTTTCCCTCCGTGTGGCTCGGTCAGTGACCGCTCGTCATCCCATACTCCTATTAGCGATCTGGGGCAGGATCCCCAGCAGTTTGGAACGCCTGTGTCGACGACTACCACATCACAAACGATCCCTACCTCGTATCAACCGTTTTCGACTCCCGATATGAACGGAGCCTCCTTTAATCCGACCACCACCTACGACTCCCAGCCGGGTATGACCATTCCCGTCACCTACTCAGATCTCTCTCTGGCTACTGCCACTGCTCCAACACCGACCACCCTGAGTGGCCTCGAGCCCAGCGTGATGGCTCCCGGGCCAACAGTAAGCGATGCCGGGTTTGACCCCATGTCTCCCTGTGCCTACCCCATGTTTGGCGGCGAGACCTACAACCGGTCTCCGTTTGCCATGGCGGATGACTTTGCCGCATGGCTGTTCAACGAGCCTGGTCAAATGGCCACCCCTCCTCCATCCACAACCTCACCGTCGCTGGGAGGCTTTGCTCCATTGCCACCTCCCGTGGCCCCGACGCCAGCAACAACCGGGATGATGCCGGGATACCTTGACACAATGCAAATGTCGAATTCTTTTTTAGTGAACGACCCTGGTTGCCAGGGTTTTTTAATCAACAACATGCTGCCGACGCAGCAGCATTCCATGAGTGTCACCAGTATCCTGGACACTGGGTCGCCACAGGGTATCCTATCGGGGGAGAAACGTCAGGACTTGCTTCAGTTGATGTCCACCCGCTTCAACGAGGCAGCCTATTCTGCGGCGACCAAGCGCAAGGACTCGCTGATGGATGGTAACCTGGACGATGACCAGCATGTCCTCAGCCTGCGCATGATGCAGACATACATCGGGTCTTACTGGTACCATTTCCATCCCCAGCTGCCCATCCTGCATCAGCCTACTTTTGCCGCAGACGAGACGCCTAACTTGCTCCTCCTAGCCATCATTGCCATCGGGGCAGCCACGCTGGACAAAGCGCACGGGTCTGTGACTGAGGCGTCCGCGCAATTAGCCGACTTTATTGCCTGGCACCTGCGATGGGAGCTTTTTATGGATGCTGACTTCCGTCCACCCGCGAAGCTCTGGATCTTCCAGACTTTGCTGCTGCTGGAAGTCTACGAGAAGCGGTTTTCTACTCGGGCTCTTCACGAGCGGGCTCACATTCACCACGACACAACCTTGACTCTGATGCGTCGCGGCAGCTCCCTTATTGGAAAGGATGCATGTGGTAACATGCACGAGGGCGGTCACTCGCGATCTGGATCGACTTCGACAGTCGCTGACGAGTCGTGGTCGACCTGGATCAAGGCCGAAGGCACTCGACGGGTTGCATTTGCTGCGTTTGTGCTGGACTCGACGCACGCAACCATGTTCGGGCATTCGGTCAAGATGGTTGCTCACGAGCTGCGACTGCCCTTGCCATGCGACGAGGCTCTCTGGTCAGCGAATAACTCTGCAGGAGTAGCCCGGATGCAGTCCAGTCTGAAGGCCAACGGCGTCAAACCTGTCCTGTTCCTGGACGGGCTGAAGAAGACACTCAACGGCGAATCTGTCCGGACCAACGCGTTCGGTCGAGCAATCCTCATGTCCGGCCTTCTCAGCGTCAGCTGGCACATGAACCAGCGGGATCTGCAGGTCAGTTCCCTGGGAGTGCCGCACGCCCTAGGCGGCCGGGACAAATGGCGCTCGTCGCTGGTGCGAGCATTCGATAACTGGCGCCGCGACTACGACGAGTCCCTTGGACAGGGCTCACTCTTCTCATACCACGCCCACCGTTTCGGCGCAGAGGACCCCGTGCTGGATTCACGGGATGCACTGCACGCCCTGGCACACATGGCCTCACACGTGGACATTGTCGACTGCCAGATCTTCGCGGGTGCCGGGCGACTCCTCGGCCGATCTATCACAGCGCGGGACTATAGCGCCGCACGCGAGAAAATGACAAGCTGGGCAACCAAAGCGTCTGCACGGGATGCGACGTTTTACGCCTTAAAGATTCTTTCCAAGTGCCTCCTCCCCGAACAAACCTCGACCTTCTGGTCCAACGAGGCTACCTCCACATACTCCGCCCGCGACGACTACCTCCTCAACCGTCCTTGGGTGCTCTACATGGCAGCCTTGGTGGTGTGGTCCTACGGCTACGCGCTGGATGGTCCGCTGGGACCAGTTTCACTGAGCACTAAAGCGGAGCAAGCAGCCGACATGCACTCATTCCTGCGCCGTGTCGGAGGCGCGCGGGATCCGAATGAGCTGCAGCACATGGGTGGACGGAACCAGTGTCTGGGACTGTTGATGATTCTGCGGGACAGTTTCGTGGACAGTCGATGGGAGTTGATTCAGGAGGCGGGAGAGCTGGTTGGGTATTGTATTGGGAAGTTGAGCAGTGTTTAAGGCACTCTGTACAGCTGGACTGTTTGATTCTTTGGATGTATTATTATTTATTTATATACCTGTACTGTATTTTTAGTAATGATGAGATTATGATGTCTTGTGTCTGTTGTGCCCTGAGTAGGCTATTATGTGTGCCTGACTGTAGTTAGTGCCCGGTGCCTGAGGCTGAGAGTAGATCAACAAAGCGTTTCCCCCCCAACGGCAGCCCACTTGGTTTATCTGATAACTCGATTTATCGCTGTCCTCTTCTCCTTCTTTACTATCACTGTTCTGCTACTGTTACTGTCTTGTTGAATTGATCAATTGTTCTGTGTTGCTTCACTCTGTGTTGACATACTCTCCCTCCATTACTTAATTATACTACTACCTACTACCTACTACCTACTACCTACTACCTACTACTACACATACAATGGTACGTTCCCCTGAGTGAATGGCATGCAGCAGAACAGAACCAGAGAACGAGAGCATTCCATGTCCCACGCAAGGAAGCAGCAGGGTAGTTACAGTTACCCAGTGACACTCAACACACGCTCCTGCATTGTTTGGTTGCTCCCGTATCCCTGGTTCTGTTCTGTTCCCTTCCCTGTTCCGTTCCCTGTCACCTCTATTCCCCCCCCTCTCATCACCACAACCTCATCCCATCCCTCTATCCCACCCTCCACACCAAAATCAAACCAAATCCTCCACGAAAAGAAGAAAATGTCCTCACAAGAAGACCAGTCCTCCACCAACTACAAAGAAGCCTTTTCGCTCTTCGACAAGCGCGGCACCGGAAAAGTCGCCCTCGAGTCACTCGGCGATCTGCTCCGCGCTTGTGGCCAGAACCCGACCTTGGCGGAGATTGCCGAGTTGGAGAAGAGTATCGGTGGTGATTGTACGTCCCCAAACTATTCAAATTGCGCTGTTTATACCATGCTGGTTTTGTGTGGATGATGTTAACTGGTGGGCGATGGGGCAGTCGACTTCGATGCGTTCTCAAAGGTGCTGAGTCGCCCCGGTGGTTTCCGCGACCCCGGTGAGCCGGAGGAATACTGTCGGGGTTTCCAGGTGTTTGATAAGGATTTGACTGGGTTTATTGGTGTGGGACAACTTCGTTACAGTGCGCCTCCCTTCGTTTCAGTGGTTTACGCACAGGTGCTAATACGCGCAGTCCTCACAAACCTCGGAGAGAAAATGTCGGACGACGAGGTCGATGAGCTGCTCAAGGCGGTTGATACTAGTTCGGGAGAGATTAACTATACCGGTATGTTCCTGTTCCTGTTCCTGTTCCTGGTTGGACTGAGACGAGCATCGCTAACTAACTGCAACGCGACAGACCTCGTTCGCACTATCCTGGCCAACTGATTTATGATACCCACACGAGCTACGGAGTATAGGACATAATGCATTCAATGGTTTCTCGTTATTATCCTCGTAGCAGTAATCATTCCCACCCACTCCATTCCTGATCCATAGCCTTCACTTTCTCTTCATCGCCCATGATATCGGTTTCCACCAATCCCCCAGGTAGTAAATACACCACCTTCGCCCCGCCTGCATCTGCCCCATTATCCTCCGTATGTCCGGGGAAATGCACACCATCCAAAAAATACCCAACAACAACCCGACACCGCCCACACCGCAGAAACAACCTCTTTTCGAACCCGTCTTCGCGCCGTACCAGTGTCGCCCTGCGATCTGGTATACTCGTACTAAGCAGGATAGAGTAATGTTTCACCCCCTTCGCATCCGCATTTGTAGACTCATCGTCGTCGTCATTGGCAGTCAGGCGAGGAAGAGGAAGAGGAAGGATTAAAGCAGCGTCGCGGGCGGGATCTTTTCGGCGGGGAAGGGAGGATAGAGAGCGCGTTGTTGCGAGGAGAAGGTGGTTGCAGAAGCGGCAGTGGTGGGTTTTTATGGGGAGGGTCTTGTTTTCTTCATCGAGGCTGGGTTCGTTGGTTGTGAGGTTGGATTCGGGGTTTTGGGGAGGGGTTTCGGAGGGGTGTGATTCGGACATTGTGTCTGTTTGTATCGTGTATGTGTCGTGTGTGAGGATTGAGGGTAAAATAGAGGATTGAATTGATTGATTGAATACAATAATAGTTGGTAGGATTGATTGGTGATTATCATATCTTATTTTGCTACTCGAAGCTGCTAGGCGGTGAGCTTATCGATAGCTCACTCTAGCTACTAACTCAATCTAACACGGATTCCAGGACTGCACTTAATCCGAATACAGATTTAGGCGAGTCCCATATCCTTATAAAACGCATCCGTCTTCGGCTCCCTCCCCAAAAACTCCGTCAACGTCTTCATCTCATCCTGACTACCCCCCTTCTCCAACACCGTATACCTATACCGTCTACCGGCAGCCTTATCCATCGGCTCATCCTTAAAGACAGCATAGAACATATCCGTCGAGTACACCTGCGAACTCAAGTATCCGTAGTAACCAGCGTCATACCCACCGATGAGATGGCCGAAGGTCGCTTCGCCGTGACCCCATTCATCGCCTAGGCCGATGGCCTCGGGGCCGTCCATGAGGGTGATTTGTTTGCGGAGGGTGTTGTAGGTTGTTGAGATGGGTAGTTTCTGAATGTATTCGTGGGAAGAGGGTTCGTGGATGGTCATGTCGAAGATGCCGAAGTGGAGTTGTCTCAAGTTGAAGAGGGCGTCGTTGACGTGTTTGGTGCGGATGAGGTTGGCGATGATGTCGTCGGGGATTTGTTCGGGGGCTTCGGTGGAGGTGGAGGCGGCTTCCTGCCAACCGGCTTTGTATTCTGGGGAGAGGGTGGAATAGTGCTTGCTCAGGGATTTCAGTTGCGAAGGGGTCCAGCACCAGTTCTCGAGCATTTGGGAGGGAGCTTCGACGAAGTCGCGGACGGTGTTTGTGCCGTGGAAGCGCGACCAGATAGTCTTTGAGACGAGGTCGTGGATGCCGTGGCCGAGTTCGTGGAAGAGCGTGACGACTTCGTCGTGCTTGAGAAGACTGGGCTTTTTGGCGCTAGGCTTGGTGAAGTTGCAGACTAGGGCTGTGGCCGGGTAGCGGCGGTTGCCATTGGCGTCGATGTAGCCCGGCTGCAGGTTGAAGTTGGCGGCGTGGCCGTATTTGCCGTCGCGGGGGAAGAGGTCTAGGTACAGGTAGCCGACGAAGCCGTTGCCCTCGCCCTTGTCGTTCCAGACGCTGAAGATTTGCACGTCCTCGTGCCAGACGATGTCGTTGCCCTTGCCTGTGGGGGCAACCTGGGCACGGTCTTCACCCGTGATCTCGACGAACTCGAGACCAAACAGTTCCTCGAAGATCTTGAGCATACCCACAATCGTAGTCTGCAGCGGGAAGTACTCGGCAATCTGCTGCTGGTCCAGCGAGTACTGCTGCTCCAGCATGAGACGGTCATAGAACCGGTGGTCCCACAGGTAGTAGCGACCGTCGAACGACTCACCCCGAGCTTCGTAGTCAGCCTTCTTCAGTGCCAGAAGCTCATTGATCTCCTTCTGACCACCGCCGGCCAGACGGGTGCGCAGGTCGCCCAGGAAGGTGTCAACGGTCTGCGGGGTCTTGGCCATCTTGTCCTCGATGCGGAAGGCGGCGTGGTTGGGATAGCCCAGGAGACGAGCGGCCTCGTCACGGAGGACAATGGATTCCCGGAACAGAGGAGCGTTCTGGTTGCACTTGTTCTCGTTGGCGATCATCACTTGCTTCCGAACGTCCGCGTTCTTCGCGTACTTCATGGTAGGGAAGAGGTCAGGGTACTTGAAGGTCAACCGGAGCTTGCCTTCATTCTCCCCCTCGCCCTTCTTCAATTCACCCAGGACGTCCTCGGGGACGCCGTCGAGCTGCTCACGGGTGAACCAGATCCCACCATTCTCCTCGTTAAGATTCTTCTGGAACTCAATGCTAATCTGGCTCAGACGCTTCTTAATCTCCTTGAACCGATCCCTCTTTTCACCAGCCGGAAGACCCAATCCATTGCGAATATAATCCTTGTGCTCCTTCTCCAGCAACCTTCTCGACTCAGGATCAAGAGATTCACCCTTCTTCAAAGCAGCATCAACCAACTTGAACACATCCTCACGCATAACAGTCTCAATGAAGAACTCATCCATCAACTCCTCCGCCTTAGACGACGCATCCCTCAACTGCTGCTCAGTCGAAACAGCCTGATAGAAGCCAAGAATGTGCGACTCGAGAGCCATGACATTCTCATCCTGGGCGAGCGGCTTCATGACCGAGGCAAAGCTGGCCGAGTCGGGGGAGACCTTTGCGACGACGTCATCCTGGACTTTGCGGGAGGATTCGATAAGGCGCTTTGCATCGTCGACGATGGATTGGGCGGTTGCGGTGAAGATGGGAGGGGCTTGCGGTGGTTTGCGGAGGTGGTCGGGGGCCATGGTGGAGGTTGTTAGGAGACGGCGGAGGTTGGTTAGAGCTGGGGAGGATGTGGATGATACTCGAGAGCCGCGGATATGGCCCCAGATGGAGGATAGGCGAGTGGTGGGGGAGGAGAGTCGGAGCGGGGGAGCCACGGTGACGAGGAGAATGCCCACGACTAGAACGAGGGCGTGAATGAGCAGACGAGAGTGAATGGTGGTGGATGCGGGGTAATCGTGTGCTATGTACGGAGTAATACGTGGCAGTTTCGTCGTGCAAGAGGATGAGTGGTGTCGGAGGTTAGATCCTGGCTGTGGATGTTGCTCTCCGACTCTTGAATTCTCCGACCCACTGACTCCGCTCGATGGACTTCTTCGGTTTTCTACAGTTTCATCCTAGTCTACAGAGTACTCCGTACGGAGATTGTAAAAGGTCATACGTAGCGTCATCAAGATTATCTATCTAATCCACGGCTTTTAGGACAGTGTCCGAACATGCGTTTTCTCAATCGTTATGTACCAACCAACGCCGAATGAAACTCCATCCCAATACACAAACACGCCATGAGTGCGAAACAAACAAACAATGATACAAGGGGTCGTGAAGATAAAATCGTCACATATATATGGATGAGATAAGGAAATCATGCGGCATCGGCCGTGGGAATAGGCTCAGGGATCTTGGTCACCTGTTCGCCAGCCCGGACAATACGCTGACCGGTGGCATCCCGGACATAGTCGCTGCTCTCCTTTTGAGCGCGCTTCCAGATTTCGACTTCGCAGCCACCGCGGATCACACCCACCCGCATGGTGGAGAGCAGGTTGTGGGCGGCGTTGGAGTGGTAGTAGACACCGCCGTTGAACATGGCGGTAGCGTCCTTGCCAATACCGGAGTTGATCATGGCCTTGCCACCGGGGTGGTCCTTGATGAAATCAGTCACGTCGTGCACCACACCGGCAATGGCAACAAGACCACGACCGCTCTTGGCCTGCTCGACGTAGTCATCCCACTCGAGAACAGGGAGCTGGTCCAGAGGAACACCCCAGTGAAGTCTGGAACGCTTCTTGTCAATCTTCTTCTGCAACTGCTGCAGACGACCCTTCTCAATCTCGTTGGAGCGGAACTTCTTGAGGTCATAGGCCAGACCCAACGACTTGCACATCCAGATGGTCCACTTGGTGGGGTCGTACTGGTGCCACTCGATGGCGTTGCGGTAGTCGGAGGGGAATTCGTGGTGGAAGTTGTGGTAACCTTCACCGAGGGTGGCAAAGGCAGTGATCACGTGGTCACGGGGAGAGTTGCGGTCGTCAAAGGGTTGGTCACCCAGCCAGTGGGCAAGGGAGTTGACGCAGAAGGTAGCCTGCTGGACGAAGAAAATGCGGAGGATACCAGCATAGACAAAGCCACCCCACCAGTCACCCCAGCCGAGACCAGCAACCAGCATGGGAACAGCCAGACCCATCCCGAAAACGACCTTGAGGTAGTTGCGGTGTTGCCACACAACGACGGGGTCTTCGTTCAAGTCAGTGATATCGGTACGGCCAATGCGCTTGGGGTTCTGCTTCATAACCATCCATCCCAGGTGGGAGTAGAGCAGACCCTTGCGGACCGAGTAGGGGTCCTTGTCGGTGTCGGTATAACGGTGGTGAGCGCGGTGGTCACGAGCCCACCAACGGATGGAACCCTCGACGGCACCACCTCCAACAGCGGCGAGCCAGATACGAAGCGGAAGGGTGGCGGAATAGGAGCAGTGAGCCCAGAGACGGTGGTATCCTGGAATGTCAATTAGAATGGCTAAGTCAAGAGTAAAGGTTTCGAATAAGAAACATACCAGCAGTGATTCCGAGACCGGTAAAAAAGTAGTAAATGACAGCCCAGATGGCAGTCTTGAGCTGCAATGGCACCCAGAAAGCCTGAACACAGCCATAGATGGGAATTCCCACGATGAGGAAGACGTTCAACCAGTTGACATGCTTGTACCAGTTCTGGCGAGTCAAAGGCGTATCGGCGATATGGACCTTCTTGGAGTCGGTAGCTTTAGGGCGGGTGTCTACCTTGGCCGACATGGTGAAGGATGAGACACCTGTTAAGATATCTCACTGACAAGGTGCGTAAAGAGGACAATGGATTGAAAGAGAAGATGACGAGAAGAGTAGAAGAAAAGTAGAAAAAAAGTGGAGGAAAAGGATTGACTGGTGGGGATGACTGAACACGGCGGACGGTTGGGGATCTATAGCGGAGGAGACTTGCGAAATCCGGATTTACCTGCCATACAAACACCACACTCACAAACAATTGAGAGAGGGGGAAGAGTGACAGTGGCAGATTATATACTCTGTAGTAGAGCAGTCAGAATCAGGGATCCGAGGATATTCTAATCATTTTTGTATGAATTTCCTCACCATGAGGTTATCCAGGCCCTTGCAGCTACACCCCTGATTGGCCCGCCGGGGATCCGTTGGGTCCCCAACGCTTTCGGCCGCGGAAGGCGGTCTCTTGCCATGATGCCCCTTATTGGTTAAGTTCTGCTGCCGTTGGCCACTCGGTCGTTTCCAAATTAAGAAGGGCGGTGATCTCACCAGCCTTATCGATAAAAGATATCCCAAAGTACGGATTCCACTGGCATTGTTGAGTACATATGTACTGTACTCCAAAGGAATACTCCATAGTACAGAGCCGAGTACTCTGTATAGGATGGTAGGATGCTGTACTACACTATGCAGGAACCATCACATAACTTTCTCGAGTCTACAGGTAAGCATGTCTCATTGGCTACGGTTATTTATTCTCTTTACCAAGGTTTGTGGAGGGTAGTTATCCCCGCAAAGCTATCCAAAACCAGCATATTTCCCCGGAATTCTATAAGTACTATATATTTTACTTTCAAGCAAAAGCAAGTGACTGTCTAGATTTGTACAGAGTACTAGGACCATCGGACCCCCGCGCCGGTCACGCGCGATCCCGGGGGAATCCGCTGATAAGACCTTCCGCTTATCTGATAACACCGCCGTATTCGATCGCTTTATGTATCTATCCCAAGTAGACTCCCTGCTACAGTGTAGTACAGCAGTCAGCGCATGCTAGTTGCAGGTATGCATATAAATCACCGATCCCCAGTTTCCCCGCCAGTTCTTGATCCAGAAAACATCAATCATGGATCTCGATCACTATCCCAGACGTTCCTGGCCAGACCGGGCTAGGCGCATCGTCAAGGCATTCACCACTCGAGACGGCCTCGTCGGCGACTATGACTACGCCTACCTCTTCACCCCTCGCATCCCTTTTACCAAAAAGTCCCAACAGTCCGCTCCCTTTTTCGGCCTCGATGACCAAGTCCCTGTCCTCCTGGCTTTGCTGCTGGGCTTGCAACATACCCTGGCCATGTTGGCTGGGGTTATCTCTCCTCCTATTCTGCTGGGGGGTTCCTCGGGTGCGAATTTCGGGACCGAAACGTATCAGTACCTCGTGTCTACTTCGCTTATCACGTCCGGGTTGCTGTCCTTGATTCAAATGACGCGGATGCATATATGGAGGACAAAATACTTTGTTGGAACTGGGTTGATTTCCGTGGTGGGCTGTTCATTTGCGACCATTACCGTTGCCAGTGGTACATTCAGTCAGATGTACTCGTCGGGATATTGTCCTATCGACGCTGAAGGAAATCGTCTGCCATGTCCACGCGGCTATGGTGCATTGCTCGGAACATCGTGTCTGTGTTCATTGTTGGAAATCGGCCTGTCTTTCCTGAGCAGCAAGATTTTGAAACGTCTCTTCCCACCGCTTGTCACCGGCCCCACGGTACTCTTAATCGGTGCCTCGCTTCTGGAAACCGGCATGAAGGACTGGGCCGGAGGATCGGGAAGCTGTGGAAATGACCCGGCCAGCCGTGCCCTGTGTCCCAGTGCAGACGCACCACACGCCCTCCCATGGGGCAGCGCCGAGTTCATCGGTCTGGGGTTCTTGGTCTTTGTCACCATTATCATTTGCGAGCGGTTCGGAGCGCCTATCATGAAATCTTGCGCCGTCATTATCGGTCTCTTGGTTGGGTGCATTGTCGCAGGTGCATGCGGATACTTTGATCGGTCTGGAATCGACGTCGCCCCAGTCGCCTCGTTCATCTGGGTCAAAACCTTCCCTCTAACCATCTATCCGCCGCTAATATTGCCATTGTTGGCCGTATACATCGTCGTCATGATGGAGTCCATCGGCGACATCACAGCCACCTGCGACGTCTCCCGCTGCGAAGTCGAAGGTCCCGAATTCGACTCCCGCATCCAAGGCGGTGTCCTAGGTAACGGCATCACCTGTCTCCTCGCCGGCCTATGCACACTCACGCCCATGTCCGTCTTCGCGCAGAACAATGGCGTCATCGCGTTAACCAAATGCGCCAATCGCAAAGCCGGATACTGCTGTTGCTTCTTCCTGCTTATCATGGGCATTTTCGCCAAGTTCGCTGCTGCCCTCGTCGCCATTCCCAGTCCGGTTTTCGGCGGTATGACGACTTTCCTCTTCTCGTCGGTTGCTGTCTCTGGTATTCGTATCATCACCTCTGTGCCTTTTACCCGACGCAATCGCTTTATTCTCACCGCTTCGTTCGCCGTTGGTATGGCTGCTACCTTGGTACCAGACTGGTTCTCGTACGTTTTTACATACAGCGGCGACAACCACGGCCTAACTGGCCTTCTCGACGCGATAGACCTAGTCATGGAGAACGGCTTTGCAATCACCGCATTGATCGGATTGGTGTTGAACCTCATCCTGCCCGAGAACCCGGATGAAGAAATGGCCATTGTGAACGCCCAGATGCAGGCCCCGGCTAGCCAAGAGAACAAGAACGAGACTGAACCGAGTAGTAAAGCGGAGCCGGGGTCTTCTGGTTCTGCTGCTGTATAGATATAGATTTTGTATGATTGGATATATGAATGGATAGTTAGTTAGTTACCCTGTAACGTTATGTCAGCATGAATCCGTAACTAACTAGTATCATATGAAACAGTACATACCTATTCACCTGGAACATTCTCCTCCGGAGCCAACATCTTAATATAAAAGTGCTCTCCAGTATCCAGCACGGAAATCGGATCATCCACTAAGATCCTAAACCCTACCAACAGTCAGCCAACCCACAAAAACGCAGCAGAGAAAGACATACTTTCCACAGCCGGAACAAGCTGCATCCCCAAACAAGCATACGCCAAACACCCCGGATCAATCCTCCGATATCCCCTCAACGTCCGATCCGGTTCACTAGGATGCCTAACCCCAGTATCCGGATCAACATTGGGCAACCGACACCTCACCGTCCGACAGACCGTGTGAATCTCCACACCACCAATAACGACCTTCTTCCAGTGATCTTCCTCAAAAGCCCCCGGTCCCTGAACAATGATATTCGCGCGAAACCGCCGAATACTCAATCGCGGGATATCAGCACAGCGCAACGCTACATCCCGCACGCTGGACAGGCTGAGGAGGTGAATTGGGTAAGCGTCTGCGAAGCCGGTGACCGTTTGGAAGCCTAGGGTTTGCTTTGGGGGTGCGCAGCGGAAGATTTCGCGGTGGTGGGAGGGGTTTACGCGGAAGAGGGTTAGTGTGTCGGTGCCTAGGTATTTGTGCAGGGAGGGGGGAAGGTGGTGGGCGTAGTTGTAGGCTATGGGGGAGTCTTTCCAGATTTTGACGGGGGTGTTAGGGTATGATGAGAGGTTGTCTGGGGGTGGTGTGAGGGGTATTTGGAAGGAGTGCTCTGGTGAAATGAGGCCCAGTGCTATCCCCAGTTTCCCCAGGAAAGACATGGCACCAGAGAACGTCCGTGGGTACGAAATAACCATCGCGCCCTCGGATTTCACCTCCTCCAAATCCAGCGCATAACCCCCAACTGTCGAATCAGGAACCCAAACCTCCGACTTAATCAACGCCATCCTCTCAAACCGCTTATCACGAAGCGTCCTCGCCGTCCAATGCGGTTCAGCATCCCGCTGCTTAGGCACAACATACTCCGCAAAACAGAATTGCCTGTCATACTTCAATCCCGTAGGGACGACATCAGAAGCATCCAATTCGACGCCAGCACAGCTCTTGATCGGATATGTGAATAGGGCTTTGATGCGCCATGAGGGCTTGCCGTTGGCGTCGTGGTGGGTTTCTGGGACGCCGTGGGTGTATTTGGGGGAGTATTCGTCGCGGAGGTTGCTTTTTTCTGGAGGGATGCCTAGTCTGCGGCAGCCTCGTGGTTGCTTTTGTCGGTGTAGGTTGTGGTTGAGGATGAGAATGAGGATTGGGAGTATACATAGGATTGTGATGAGTACAGTGTCGAATTGTGCGAGCATATCGAACATCCTCACCACACCTTAAACTGTACAATCCAATTATAGAATATATATACAAGAAAGTGTCAATTGGTGTTAGTTTAGAAAGGAATCAGAAGAAAATGCCAATTGACTGCATAAAGCTTCGGAGCGGAATCGGAGGATCCGCATTTCCTTTTTGGGACTCTCGGCTTCGCGTTATTCTCACAACTACAGGGCACCAACGACGAGAGTCAACAGTGTAGGTTCCTACCTGGGTGCTACAAGACTAATATGAGGCCACGGGAGCTGCAATGAAACCGTGAACCAGCAATTGAACTCTCCCACAACTGGTCGCCGCGGAGCCGCCATCATGAGCCAGCAGGATGTTTTGGGGCTTACCAGCGAGGAATCCCGTAAGTCGCGATCATACATTATAAGAAAACCATGTATAATTGCTAAAATCCAGTAGATCGCGTGATTCCAATCTCGGCATCGCAATCTCTACACGCGTCGACCGCGCCTGCCACTCCGGGCGCGATTTCAACGGGTTTATCAAGACTCGATGAGGCGCTCTGTACACCTTCTGGGGAGGATGTCCCTGGGTCGAGTACTCCCTCTCACAAGGGAATTTGCTGCGGTCAGGTTACGGAGGTGTATGGGCCACCTGGCGTGGGGAAGACCTCGTTGGCGTAGGTCTGCTTCCCCTTGATATGAGACTTTATCTAACATTACTACAGATTGAGTACGGCAGTCAATGCCCTACTAGATGGACGGAAAGTGATCTGGATTGGTATACAATTCTGAATATTCGGCTTAGATCATCTATTAACATACTACAGATACCATGTCCCCTCTACCAAGACCGCGTCTCAGGAAGATGCTCCGGAAGGCCTTAGAATCCACAGAGAGCGACAAGTCAGAAGAAGACCTGGTCCAAAACCTACTCTACTTCCACACCCAATCCCTCCCACATCTCATTGCATTACTATTCCGCCCACCAAAGTCATTTCCCCCTGACGACACCTCACTCCTAATAATCGACTCAATATCAGGCCCATTCCCCTCCTACTTCCCCAACCCAACAGAACTCCGAGCCCGTCTTGCCCAATCCGACATCACAGACAAATCAAAAACCCAATGGCTCATGAACCGGCGCTGGAACGTGACGAGCGATCTAGCCAACCAACTAATGAAACTAGCCACCACCCGTCGACTGGCGGTACTTGCTATTAACCAGACACATACTAAGATAAAGGGCCAGCCGCGGGCGACGCTCTGTCCTGTGCTGTCGGGTGGAGCGTGGGAGAATTGTATTTCTACGAGGATTGTGCTGTATCGTGATTTTTGCAGCGTGGTGGAAGAGGATTTGCCCGTTTTGGTTAATGCACGCTTCGCAGAGGTTATGAAACAGTCAGGGAGGATTTTGGTGTTGAGATTGGAAGAGAATATTGTTCCGTTTGCTACTGAGTCGGTGAGTTCTCTTGGGATATATGCTGCCGCAATCAACTAATTGTGGTGCAGGACGGCCTTCGTGGAATAGAAAAGAAACAACCCCCCAGTGCTACTCCGCAGGTAGCAGAGCCACGCGAGTTTCCATCCCAGCCGGCGAGCCAACCAGCGAGCCAACCCGGCAAACCAAGTCAAACGCCCAGTCAACCTAGTCAACCAGCCGGCCAGCCAACAAGCCAAAGAAAGCGAAAAGTCGATGAAATTGCAGACAGCGAGGATGACGAAGATGACTCCGATGGGGACTACGGATGGGCCGAGGATGATGATACCCTGCTCCAGAACCCAGAGAAACAATAACTTATTCCTTTTGGATTGTTTTGATTATCGTGTTATTACATAGATACCTCTTTGGATATGCCAAAGTTTGATATCCTCGTTATGATACAGCTCACGAATCATTCCGCCGCTGCCTCTCTACCCAGGTAGAAATCCGCTCCAAGCTCAAATTCTTCCCACTCGACACACCCTGCCGCACCGTCTGCGCCGTCGACTCCGGGGTATGAACCGGCCTTGCATCGAGCAGATGACTAGACGACGCAACAGAAGTGCCCACCGGGTTCAACGGCACCCCCGGCTCCTCAAAAACCAACTGCGAAGGCAGCCGCTCACCAGAAACAACATCAACCAATTTCCCCAGCACAGCAAACTCAAGCTTCAGCTTGATACTATAAAACATACCCTTGAGCGTGATCTGCACCGCATACTGATTCGCATACTCCAGCGCCAAAAGAATCAAATCCAGAAGCAACATAACAACATTAATCCCAACCAACCGATGCATAATCCTCCGCTTATTCTCATCCCACCCCAACTTCAACAACCGAATCGTCTCCCAGATATAAAGCCCCGAGATAATCAACTCCTGCACCGTGAACCCAGTCATCTGGATCTTCTCCATGATATTATACCCCCGCACAAACTCCCCCGACCGCACATTCCGCGCATTCGACCCATACGTCAGCACCGTGGTGGGGATATGCAGAACCACGAAATTCACCCAGATCATAATCAGCACTTTGCGCAGCAGCCGCTCGTCCCGCACGACCAGATGCAGCCGCGAATACAGCACCATCGACTGCCCGGTTACCATGCACCACCAGCCAACCGTCAGCAGCGAAACGCCGAGGAATGGGCTGTACGTGGAGAAGAACTTGAATAGGAAGCCTAGCGAGTAAGGGGTTACCCCTAGACAGGACGAGACCAGCAGACTCCAGAAGTAGAGGCCGCGGTAGCGGCGGAAGGTGCAGAAGATGAGGATGAGGAGCTCGGTAGCATTGTACCAGGAGACGGCGATGAAGGTTGATAGTAGGATCTTGTACCCCGGGGCGTAGTGGTAGAGGGAGCCGGTGATTTCATTTATGGGGTTTGGGAGGGTCATTGCCAGTGGTGTTTTTGAAGGTACTATCCTGTCAAGAAGAAAGAGTAGGCAGGGGCATACTTTGTAAATATTGAGCAAAGGGGCAAAGGGCGAAGGAGGTCAACAAGCGCTTTTCATGATTACAAGAATGGTGATACAATCACACAGCAGGTGACATTCGTCGAGATCAAGGAGAAAAAGGAAACAAAATAAGCACCTGATCTGTTTCAAATCGGCGTGTTTGGTCTGTGAGCTGTCACACTCAGGCCAGAATAAGATGCGGCCCGGGATGAGAGACCATTGGACCTGACCTGTTCCAGCCGAAAAGATGTATATATTGAATCTACAACGAGGAAAAAAGACTGCAATAATCCTTATCATTCAGACCAAGCGTCATTTCATTCTATGGCGAATGTCAAACCCGCCCTAAGTCAAGTCGCACTGCTATGGTCGTCTCATCGCAGTTGATTACTTGGTGGAACCTTGCCAGACTCAACAATGGTCTATTATACTACAAGGCTCAACAAATAGACATCATCAATCATAGATGGCTGAGATAATCCTCAATCTGCTCCTTCGTCAACTTCCTAAACCGCGGTCCCCGGGCCCCCTCGACACCTTCGTAGCCCAGCAGGCTGTCGGCAGGGTCACCAACAATGCCTGAAGAAAACATGGTTAGCACGTGGCCTGAAACACGAACCCACTGTTCAAGAGGTGCAACTTACCAAGCTCTATTGTGTCACCGTTCATTTCACCCTCAATGCTCTCCTTCAGAGTCAGCAGAGCAATATGAATGGCGTCTTCCAGCTCCAGCTCTTCAGTGTACCGCTTCTCAAGGAATGTCTTTGCGCTGGTTGCGTGCTTGCCAATGGCCGTCGCCTTCCAGGGGTAGTAACTACCGCTGGGGTCAACTTGGTACAAGCTTGGGCCGCCCTTCAGAATACCCCCGGTCTGGCCAGTCGCTTTCTTGACATCATCTTCGTCATCACCCCGCTGGGCCTCCCCCGTGTTGGGCTCAACACCCTCATCCCATCCTGCAATCAACAAACTGACACCGTATGGTCTGACACCACCAGACTGTGTTGCTTCTTGCACGACACGGGCGACGTCTTGCACAAGAATCCGAGTCGGGGGGTATTCGTTGTAAATCCGCTTGTAAGCAGTGTGGGAAACCTTCCGTGCCTTATCAACAAGAACACGGTAGTCGGGACCCATTCCCGCATAGACCATGCCAATGTCCGGTGTGATCAAGGAAATCTTGGAGAGGGAAGGAGGGTCAATGAGCGGCGAGGATGACTTCTTTTCGGTAGCAAGCACAATTCCGTTCGTTGCTGTAAAAACCCAACGCACCCATGTTAGCTATCTCAAGCTCTCCCGATGAACTAGATGTCATAATACCTTTGATTCCGATAGCAGTGACACCCTGGTTGACGGCGTTCAAGGCATATTCTGGAGACAATAAGCAGCTGCATTACAATGACGACAACACAAACGGTGTATTACCAATCTGCACCAGCTTCCCGCTGCAAAGTATCGTTAGCAAATGCCCACCTCCAGATGATCCGGGAGCTCATCTTACCTGGGCGAGAAGGTGGTCAACGAGAACGAGTAACGGTCCGCCATCGAGACAACTCAGGACCTCCACTAGCTGAATACGTGATAAGAAAATGGGAAAGAGGTCCGGTAAGAACAATCAACACAAATAGAGATGAGGCCTGAGGGGGTTTGGAGTGAAGCTGCGCTCTGGCACTGGCGACCGGGCGTTGACGCAGTACCTCTGGTTAGGTAAGGTGGTGCCAAGCCGCGCCTGGGGCGGTGAGCCACGATAGCCACGATAGGCGAGCGGCTACTCGTTCCAGCTCCTGACTAAGTCAATTAGCGCAGTTCCATTCTCGTCTCTCCATTTCCACCATGAAATTTTCCCAGCTTCAGTTCACTTTCTCTGCTTCCCTCCGTGCTCGGTGACTGTTTGAATACAGCTGCCAGAGCTCAATGACCGACCTGTGCTCAATTCTGACTTGCTATGTTGTGACATTATAATCTCTTGACCGTGCAGGCACACAATGGACTTGCAAAGTGAGCCACGCTGGCAGTGGCCGTCAAGCTCCTCTGCTCCCTCGAGCTCAGAAAGACCTCGGACTTCTGATTTTCCCCCTGACCGCGCAGAGACAAGCGATACTGCGAAACCGGACAGTTCTAAAAAGCACTACGGACCCCGTGAATGCCGCATCTGCTTGGAGACCGTCTACCCGACCTTTCATCCCCCCTCTGAGAACCTGCCGGGATTCCTTCAGCCTAAGCCGCGGGTGGTATATGAGTCCTCCGATCCGGAATCTGGTCGACTTCTGCGACCCTGCAGATGCAAGGGGTCCTCGCGATATGTCCATGAGGGTTGTCTTCAATCGTGGCGGCACGCAGACCCGGGCTACGCCAAGAGGAACTACTGGCAGTGCCCGACTTGTGGGTTCCAGTATCGCTTGGAACGTCTGAGGTGGTCGCGTTGGATCAGTAGCGCCATGACCCAAATTACATTGACCTTGGGAATTTTAGTGCTCACTGTCTTCTTGCTTGGTTTCGTTGCTGACCCAATCATCAACCTTTACGTGGATCCCGTGGACACCATCTATCATGTCGAGTATTGGGAGTCCAGCCTTGGCAGTGATGTCAGGCGAGACGTTCCAAGTTACACTTGGATAGAACACTTTGCGAAGGGGTTTACGTCATTGGGGGTCCTGTCTTTAATCAAGACACTCCTGGGGTCATTATCATGGCAGATATGGGTACGCAGCTCGACTCTCAACGGAAGAAACTCCGGCAGGAATCGAGCGGCTTCCATAAGCTGGATTATGATTGCGCTTGGTGTTCTGACTTTCCTTGCGGTAAGCTAGCCCACGCCTTGTGCCTTTTCTGTCACTAACAAACCGTAGGCTGTTTATAAAGGTGTAAGAAGCTGGAGCCGAAGGACTTTGGAAAAGGCAGGGGAACGCGTCATGGACGTCCCGTTACCTGATGACGAGGACGAGGACGAACAGGCTCCCTCGTCTGGCGACACCCAAGGACCATCCAAAAAGGATAACTAGGCGCGCTCGTCTTTTGTATGTTTCTTGTTCCATATCGACTATCGCACTACTTTAAGTTGTCACGATTCTTTCAATGGCGTGCCAATTAGTCAATTTGCGAAGAAAAAAAGGTCCTTCATACCTTGAGCATTGCTTGAGGAGTCGGTCGGCTGGCTGGAACGTTTTGTTCTTCCTTTCGTTCTGTCTCCTTTACGTAGCGTGCTTTAAGGGGGAGGACTCACCGTGATTTTTCTCGATCGGTATGGAGCGCTCCTTCAGTGAGCATTTTTCGGATTGAGTTACGGTACAGTCATGTTATAGTAGTTTAATTAATAGTTAGTGGCATACATATGCATCCTTGAACATTGAACAGTCCTTTTCTCTGGTAAATGTTGGAATAGTATCGTAGATCAAACTTGCCGTAGGCAATCGCGACTGATATGATGGAATCTCCTGTACATCAACTCTGCATTGTCTTATATTCCTTTCAATTGTATTCATATATCCCTTCGACAAACAATTGCGTCTTCCATTACCCAAGGCCTCCCTCGCGTCTTCGCTCACAATCCCATCATAGCTGTTTACGGATACCATAATTGTCGACGAATTCGCCCACTGCGTGCAATTCAATGAACGAAAAGACGTCTTCTCACCAATCCAGTCCCGAATGGCATCCCTCATTCGTATATTCGTTTGAAGGTAAGATTCATCGCTCGACCATTCGTTGATTGTTCAGTATGTGCCTCGATTTGGGGCTAGCCTGCGGTCTTGAGGATACAAATGACGAAGGAAATGGCAGGAAGCCCAGAATAGAAAAAGAAAAAAAAAAAAAAAAAGGGCAATACAAAAAGCAATCATCGCCATTTACCATTACAATTCCACGCGACCCTCATCCCAGTAGAAACTAGACGTAGCTTGCGGTTGTTTCGCGGAACGCTCCACGCCAAATTAGGGCTTGTCACTGAAATAACGGTATCAGAGATAGCCAAGGACTTGAAGTAGAAAAGGGGGCTTACCATGAAAGCATTTACTGTGTCTGCATAATCATCCAGGAAAATAGGGCTGTTTGTGACAGTGAATGCAAATCAAGTCACATTTTAAAATGGATTGCAAACTCATGCTCACAACAGTGAATGAGAACCCCTCATTTAGAAGTGATTTTTCTCATTCTTTTTTCTTTCCCTCTGGTATTTTTACCCTTTTTTTCCTTTTCTATCTAATCATCTTTCATCTTCTTATCCAAGCTTTGTGCAATCTCCATCGTTAAACAAGTTTGCCCATCCATCCATTACTCGAAGAGACAAGATGGACCAAGACATGCTCGAATCCAGCTCTGCTGGCACTGTCACTGGCTCATCCCACACAACTGAAAGCCCATTTCGTGTTCCCATCTACGAAGACCTGTTTCCTGAGACCCTCGTCGCGGATGCTGCTTTTCGCGTGTTTAGCTACGCCAGACAAGAGGCGGCGCTGACCCCTCCTCGTCCCTGCTCGCCCATTCAGCCCGTGCCCGTGAGCATTGATCCTCAGAGGCTGGGTGAATATCGCCAGTCGCTTGCTGGCTTGCTGGCGAGTACGTTGGAGGGTCTCGCGCTTTGTGAGGCTCAAGCTGTGCAGGAGGACGACGATGACTACGATAAAGACTACGACGGAGAGAGCGACTATGATTTTGACGAGGCTGTGGAAAATTGCAAAGGTGGCTACCAGTTCACAGACGAGGAGGAGGGCAATGGCCTGGCTGATTCTGTCAGCTCCGTCGAATCTTCTATCGAGACTCCTGTCAAGTCCACTGTTAAGTCTTCTGAGCCCAAAACTGAGCCTTTCCCTGATTACGACGAGTCTTGCGAGGTGTACCCGCCTGTCGACTTCATCCAGCACGAGCAGGCCTACAACTACGCCATCTCCAAGGTCGTCGAGGAAGTCATCCGCTTCAGAGAGGTTGATCCTTGTATCGCCAACCCAAGCTTTTCCAGCAGTGATGACGAAGAGCCTCGCCCTCTGCTTGCGCCAATCGAAGAAGACGAAGCTGAGGAGCAGAGTACTGTTGAGCAGCATCGCAGCGACGTCGATGAGCCGCAGGTCCCCAACGAACCAAGCTCGAGCGCTTCCCCGCCCCCTGGGATGTACGCTTCCCGCGAAGAGTCCGACAAGATGCGCGTCGTCGACGACATGAGACGCCTCCTCTGCAGCCAGTATCTTGGCGATGGCCCTAGAGGCGTCTTCCACGACTTCTCCTACTTGATCATCCGTATGGGGGAGATATTGTTCCGCAATAAAGACAGTTCTCCGTTGCATTTTATGTCTGCCGGAGCTACCTACGACATCAAGATGATTGCGTCTGTGGTCACGCGCTATTTGGCCGTCGTTGACGCTCGCTTGGTTGAACTGCTTGATGTCGGTTCTCGCGTGCACTACATCCTGGGCGAGGTCTCCAGAGACATGAGCGTCAACTTCTTCATTCGTTATCGTCGCATGCTCCATGTAATCTTAGGGTAAGACCTTCTCCGCTGATACGTGCCCTATGACAGACACTAACGCCCGTACAGAAGCCAGCTCCGCAAAGTCACGCCCATCGAGAAGGCCCTCCTAACCACCTTCCTCGATCTATACGACAACTTCGTCTACACCTCCTTCCTCAACACCCGCAACCGCCAGTTGCTCCTCGAGGACATCGTCAACATCGAACGCAACGAAGTCACCCGCATCCTCGTCGCCCTGTGGGATATCCTCTGCCGCGTGATCGAGGGCTACGACCGCTACTTGAACCTCATGGAGGGTATTGGAATCGAATACTTGGATCCTCTCATCGAGCAGATCGAGCAGTATCTGCATCCCATCCGTGGTAGCGAGAGGGAGCGGTGTATTAGGGCGCAGCTGGATGAGGGATTTGATCGGTATACGGAAGCGAATATATCGATTTTGAGGCCGGAGGATGCTTTTTATCCATGATTTTCTTTGTTCGGGTTGATTATTTATGGTGGGGATGTTTAAAAAAGTTATGAGATATGATCGATGATGGATGATTTGTTTATGGGATGTGGATTTATCTTTGGAAATGTCATGTAATTTAATCAGTGAAAGCTCTCCACTTAATGGGACATGGGATAATGCTTGTTTCTTTATCCAAACCCCAGGTCGTTATTCTCGGAGTACTGCTCTTTATACGGGTCAACAGTACCGTAGGTTGGAGAGAACGGAAGGACAAAGCACGACGGCGCCTAGGGCTCAACGTATAAAATGTATAAAGTTCACACTACAGACTATCACGCCAAAGGTTCATCAAACATAAACTTCAATTCTAGATACTATGAACTAACTACCATTCAAACGATATGCAAAGCGGAACTAGATATCTTGTAAGCATTAGCTCATATGAACACGAAAAGATACTCGAGCAGGCAAAGTATTGGGAATATTCTCAGATAGCAGTTGGACTGATTGTGTGTCCTCATTATAAAATTGGAACAGGTCTGTGTGAAATCATGCTTCATCATAGAAGTGGAGGGTGATGGGGAGAAAGGGGGTGTAATGGAAAGACTCACCATGAGTGTTAGTACAGCAGTGAGCTGTTGATATCGAGATGGTCGCAATGACCATTATGCTAGCTGGCTAGCATGAAAGCATCACCAAGCGTCCAAGGACAACATAAATCCTTCCGTCTCTTGTCGAGCACGCAGAGTCTGGCGGCCACTGTCGGAAAGAAAACAACGTCAAATCAGGACCTGGTAGCCATTGGCCCTTGGAACTGAATGGATTTCATCCAGAAACCTCAATTCAACCTGGTCAAGACGTGATGGAGCAAATTTTTAAGAGAAAAAAAACTTCGCGAAGAAAAGTCGAGTGACGCCAGGCGGTGAGCAGGCAGAAAGCATCGCTAACGGACCAACCAGAACTCCGTACAGGAACAGGAATAGCGCGACAGAAGTTTGCATGATTTGCAGAGACGATCCTCACCGCCTAAAAAAAATGTAGATTTTCGGCGGCATTTTTTCTGGAATTGTCGGCGAAGGAACTGTATCTGCGTTGGTTTGATTCGTTTTCTGTCGGAAATTTTTTTGTTAATTCTTTTGTTGAAAAGTTCATTTCTGCTATTCTTCTTTTGATACCCCTTAATATCCGTTGTCTAGGTAAGTAGCCTGTTTGCGATTTTCCCCTTCCCCGCAGATATATTTCGATGCTGACTTTGCGCCGCTTCTTGTTTCGCAGACCGGATACCTTGTACTCGTCGCTGTTTCTATTCGATTTTTGGATAATCCAACAGACAAAATGGTTGACGCTCCTGAAATCCCGCAGCCGCAGCAAGAAAGTGTGTAGGACGATGAATACCGTTGGGGTTGCTCATCTGGGGCTGATTCCAATATAAACCTAAAGTTGCATGAGTTGCTGATGCGTCGTTAGCTCCCGGGAGATCCCCCTTCCAGAATGGTGTGAGAACGAACGGTCGTGCTTTCAACTCTCCCAATTGGCGTATGAAGGGAGAAGAAAGCCCCAGTGTGGAGGGTCAGGGTTCTCCTAAGCCCAGGACAAGCACCTCCAGACTGGCTTTCAGCAGACCAAGCCCACACGTCCCCCATGCTATCTCCGAGGGCCGACGTCTCTATGTCGGCAACATGCCCTATACTGCCAAGTCTGAGGATGTGGAAGCCCTGTTTACGGCGGCGGAATTCCCCATGTATGAATCTTGACGTGTTCTGGTCTTATGAATGATCCCAGACTGAGTGTTTCATAGCGAGCGTATCGACATTGCGATCGATCCTTTCACGGGCCGCAACCCCTCCTACTGCTTCGTTGACCTGCCGACAAAGGAGCTCGCTGATCGGGCAATGGTCGAGTTGGACGGCCATGACATGCTTGGTCGCCCTGTCAAGATTAAGCCCGGTGTGGTGAAGTCTCAGCAACAGCGCATGGACGGAGAGAAGGGTTCGCTATTTTCCGTCGACCGCTGGAGGCGAAATGACACTCCCACTTTCGCCAAGGTGAACAGTGACTCGAGCCGCCGTCTGTACGTTGGCGGTCTGCCCAAATTGACCGACCACGAAGCTCTCAGCATCAATATCAACAACTTCTTCAAAGATTACGAGGTGTACGTATATCCTTTTTCTGTGTCGCACAGAAGACCTTTGAGATACTAACCCTAGTTTCTTCCTTTAGTGAGAACGTCAGCAAGCTGTTTACCCCTCACCCCTCCAAGCGATTCGAACCCGGTGACCACTACTACCTCTTTGTCGACTTCAGCACCGTCGAAGAGGCCCAAGAGGCCATGAACACTATGAATGGCAAGGAGGGTCCCTGGGGCGCCAACCTTAGGGTCCAACGGGCCCGGGGAGAGACATGGAGGGACGAGAGAAGCAAGATGCCTTCTACCGAGACGACTGAGATCCCTGTTGCCGACGAAGTTTCCGTATAAAATACCTTGAGTGGTTGCCGATTTTACGCATACCAACGGTTTTGACAGGATAAACACAAAAGCAAAAAAAGTTATGGGTTGTCACTTTTCCAACAGGATGGCATTCCTGTGTGTTGCTGCAAAAAGAACTACAGATATTGTAATCTGATATTCGTGTCAGCCTGCGAAAAGAAATCGTGGGGAAAGACGGCTGCTGTGCTTCGTTAATACCAGGTTTGCAGTTCCGTTCGTGCCTGTCATGCATGACGCTGCAGGTACCTGTGCCCTCAGGCGTTGGCCGGCTTCACCTTTCCTCGATTTCATTGGTTTCAAGCAACAGCATTGGAGGAAGGTAACGACAGGTTGGGAGTTTTGGAAATTGGGCATTTTTTAACGTTTACCATACTCAAAAAAGCGTGATGATCATTAGCGAACAGGATAATCTTGCATGCATATTCATACATGTCAGTTCCGAACCGAGCATTCTCTGTAGTAATCTTCCCCTCCTTTTGCCCAGTGGATATACCGAGAGTCCATCCATTCCTCCGTAAACTTAAGGACCCTGGTCCAATCGGCACCATTCCGATGATCAATCCGGGCAGAATGGTACCGTGTAAACTCCGGGAGGCAAGAAGTTCTCGGCCTTTTACGTCTGAAATCAGTAAATGAGGGGTTTCTGATGGTCGAGTCCGGGGTTGAGTATCCAGCATCTCCATCTCCACGGGCTCGATTTTACCCGAACGAAAAGGGAAAATCACGTGGACCCCAGCGATCTTGGGCATCACCCGATTTGATGTGAATAATTCACTGCTTCGTCTGCAGTTTGGTTGGATTCTCTCTTTCGCTTGTCTTTGTTTCTTATTCTCTTTTCTGTTCTGTTCTGTTCTTCTCTTCTCCCCCTTTATCCTCTCTATATCCCCTCCATTGTATTTTGTCCAGGTCGTGCTTTCCCACGGCATGACGTCTGTGCTGTCCTTTCCCTCTCTTCTTCGCCCTCACCGCATCCACCATCGGGGTCTAGTCCTTTGCTAGAATAATCCCTGAATCGCCTTATCATTTCTTCCTCTACAGAGTACACCAGCTGAAGATTCCCTCAAAGTTGCTAGTTTTGAGGCAGCCGGATCTGTCTCGTCCGTCCGGTGGAGCATTCGACTACGCTCAATAGTTTTGAGTCGCTGAAGCATCGCCAAAAGAAAGAGGTGCATAATTACTCCTGCTAATACCCTTCCCGATCTTCTCCTATTCTCGGCTTCCTGCGCGATCGGTAAACCCGTCCCCGAAGTCTCGACCTCTCCCATCAATACCCGAAGTCAAGAAAGAGGCTCAACAAAAAAGAATTCACCATGTCGTTCAGCAGCAATCGCGGTGAGCGAGGGCACAAGAGTTATTTCGCCAGCGTAAGTTTTCCTTTTTTTTTTTTTTTTTTTTTTCTTTTTTTTTTTTTTTTTTTTTTGCTTTTCCCTGTCTTCTCCCCTCATTCCGTCGTCTGTCAGATGAGGTTCAATTTACGGCTTTATGATCAGGCATGTCATGTCATTTGTTTCCTTGCGCAAACTGCTGTCACATCGGGTGGGATCCAATCATTCCCCGTATTTCTCGTGATCGAGGAAGGATCTTCGATTCCAGCATCCGATTGTCGGAACGCCCAGCCTTGATAAAGCAGTGGTAGATGTTGGGCATGGATTTCCTCGTATTAAGTTATTGTTTTTCTGTTTTACGGGTTGCAAGAAAGTCTTCTGGAAATGTTGTCGAAAGCACGCTCACCATCGAGAATTTTACAGTCAGATGACACAAAGATCTGTGTTGTCATGGTTGGCCTTCCGGCCAGAGGCAAGAGTCTCATAGCCGGAAAGGCGATGCGGTATCTTGCCTGGGTTGGCATTCCCGCTCGGGTGTTCAACGTCGGCAGTTATCGTCGGCATAACACACCGCAGCCATCGGCCAAGTTCTTCGAACCTCACAATGAGGAAGGGGAGAAAATGAGGCGAGCTGCCGCTGAGGCTGCAGTATTCGACATGCTTGCCTGGTTCCGAAAAGGTCAAGGTGTCGTTGCCATCCTCGATGCCACCAATTCGACCAGGGAACGACGCCAGTGGATCTATGAATCCTGCGAGAAGGAGAATGTTGAAACCTTGTTCGTCGAGTCGACATGTGACGATGAGGAGGTCATTATGAACAACATTCTCGAAGTCAAAACCACGTCTCCGGATTATAAGGGTCAGGATCCCGAGATGGCTGCGCTCGATTTCCGCACTCGTATCCGGAACTACGAGCAGGTTTATGAAACCATCGACGAGAACGAGAAGCATTACACCTATGTCAAGCTTATCAATGTCGGCTCCACCGTCATAATCAACCAAATCAAGGACTATTTGTCGAGTCGGTTGGTCTACTATATCCAGAACCTTCACATCAAACCGCGCTCGATTTGGCTTTCTCGTGTAAGTGGTTACTGAAAAGAAGTGAAAGACAAAGACAAAGACAAAGCATATGCTAATCTCAATTTCAGCACGGAGAATCGGAGTACAATCTGGTTGGAAAGATTGGCGGTGATTCCAGCATTTCCGAGCGGGGCGAGGCCTACGCCAAAGCTCTCCCTGAACTCATGCGAAAGTCTGGATATCCGCCCAATACGAAGATTGTCATCTGGACTTCGACCTTGAAGCGTACGATTCAGACTGCTCGTCACCTGGTAGGTCAACCGGGCTTTGGGAAACTGGAATGGAAGGCACTTGACGAACTTGACTCTGGTGTTTGCGATGGCCTGACCTACAAGGACATTGCCGACCAATACCCCGAGGACTTTGCAGCGCGTGACGAAGACAAGTACAACTACCGTTACCGGGGTGGAGAGTCTTACCGTGATGTCGTTATTCGCCTCGAGCCCATCATCATGGAGTTGGAGCGCAGTGAGAACGTCATTATCGTCACTCATCAAGCCGTGCTACGGTGCATCTATGCCTACTTCCTCAATACCCCTCAAGAGCAAAGCCCGTGGATGGAAGTTCCTCTTCACACGTTGATCAAGCTCACTCCTCGTGCGTACGGAACAGAAGAGCAGCGCTTCAAGGCCGACATTCCGGCAGTATCCACCTGGCGTGGCAAGGGTACTTCTGCACACCACCAGGAGTTCCCTTCGGATCCCCAGAAATGATGGAGTGGCTATTCGAGCATACATTCGACCCCAATACGCCGTGTAATTACATGTGACTCGACCTTACACTTGCAGGCTGTGCCTTGTCAGTTATTTCATTTTCGAGTGTCGTTCTATTCGTCAAAATACGTTGCATAGATGCCCTTTTAGGTATCTCCATCCATCTACGGCATACCCTACCTCATTCCGACTTAAGATATATTCCGGGTTTCTATAATCGATCAACATCCTTCACCTCTTATATTACGCTACCTGCCCTCTCCTCTCCCGTGAATAAACACTCTTTACCTCCTGTCCATCACACTACTTCGGCATTGTATGAAGACCGAGGCGTTTGGAAAATACGTTTTTCTGAGTTTGGTGGCGTGTCCCTTTCAAAGATGTCTATTCTCAAAAAGCATACATAAGCAAATATCATAGTAGTACTTACATTTCATAATATTACTTTCATATGGAAATCTCGATAATAAACATTCTTGTGCCTATGACATCATAGCCCCTATCGATAAATCAGCTGACTAAATTCTGACTAACGCCGCGATAACCAGCGTCCGCCGATCGGGAACAACTGCAAGCAGCATGAATAGCTGCGCTTTTCGGCTTTGATATTCTTGCTGGACATGCTTGTATCTTGTGCCTGGAACGGGTGAACAGGCACGAGAACAACCGAGGTGCATTGGCACAGCATGTTGTCTGCTTTCACGGCTCGGCCTCTCGTCGAGCTCAAGCAGCGGGACAAATCCAAGATCGAATCGGTCCTCGCATACGGCGATCGACTCCTCGTCGGGCTAAACAATGGCAGTCTACGAATATACCGGATAAATGAGGTTTCCTACGATGAGGAGGGTGCCGCCGACACCAACGGTGGAGGACAGCACCATGGAGGAGGCGAAGGAGAAGGAGGAGATACAGTCAAGAACGGCGATAGGCCCGCAACAGCAAGCTCACCTCGGGCCACGACACCAAAGACGAAACCAACCGACCTCCTACGCGAAATCGAAAAGTTCTCTCGGTACAAGATCGAGCAACTGGCCCTGATCAAGGAGGCCAAGCTGCTGGTCTCGTTATCGGGCGGCTACGTGTCGATCCACGACCTGCAGACGTACGAATTGCACGAGCAGCTCAGCAAGACGAAAGGCGCGACGACGTTTGCGATTACCTCGAATATCGTGAATGATCCCGAGACTGGCGTTCCGTCGATTGTGTCTCGGGTTGCGGTCGCTGTTAAAAGGAAGATACTCCTGTGGACATGGCGGGATATGGAGCCCGAGAAGGACACTGCGGAGATGGTTCTGGTTAGTGGGATTAAGACGCTTACTTGGATCTCTGGGGCGAAGCTGGTAGCTGGTCTTGGGTCGAATTTCGTCATGGTGGATCTTGAGAGCTCTTCGGTCACGGAGCTTGTTGGGCCGGGGAGTATTGGGGGCTTGGGTGGTCAGGAGACTGGGAGGTTGGCTGGTGTTGGGGCTGCTAGTATGAGTTACATTGGGATGAGTGGGATGGGTCCGAAGCCTCTCTCTACGAGACTCAACGAAGGGCAGATACTGCTGGCAAAGGACATCAACACTCATTTCATCGACACTGATGGCAATTCGTTGGGTCGCAGGCAGATTCCGTGGAGCCATGCACCGGCGGATATCGGATACACATATCCATTTCTACTTGCGCTTCATGATGCGTCCAAGGGTGTGCTGGAGGTGAGGAATCCGGAAACTCAGTCGTTGCTTCAGTCCGTCTCGCTGCCATCGGCCAATCTCATGCATATCCCCCAGCCTACGATCAGCCTGGCCCATGCCGGAAAAGGATTCTTGATTGCTAGTGATCGGGTTATCTGGAGGATGGAAGCTCTGAGCTACGACACGCAGATCGACACCCTAGTTGAGAAAGGGTATCTGGACGAGGCAATCAGTTTGCTTGTTATGCTCGAGGATGCACTTTTAAAGGATAAACCCAGCCGGCTACGCCAAATTAAACTCGAAAAGGCCGAGGGTCTGTTCAACGTCAGGAAATATCGGCAAGCGATGGACCTATTTACGGAGGTTTCGGCTCCTCCGGAGACGGTCATCAGACTCTATCCTAAGTTGATTGCTGGCGATCTCTCCATCATCGTCGAAGAGGAAGAATCCGAGGATAGCGGATCGGAAGGTTCACCCAAGCCGAATGAGAACCAGAATAATGCGACTTCCGAGGATGCTATAAGCCCTACCAGACTGACGCATGCTCCATCTATGAGGTCCATCCTCCGAACAAGGACTGACGGCTTCGATGATGCGGGTAGCATCCGTAGCAAGCCTGTTGAGGAGGACAAGCGTCTTGAAGGAAAGGATCTCAAACTTGCCGTTCGCGAACTCCAGGCGTATCTTGCTGATGTCCGAAGGAGGTTTCAGCGATTCCTCAATCCTGATGGATCACTCAAGATCCCGGATCCGCCAACTAATGCTGCAGATGATGAGTTTACTGATTCTGTCGTGAAACTGCTCGGCTTCCCACGAGACGAGCGAGAGGAAGCTTTCGCCGAGAAACTTCGAGAAAAGGCAAGACTCGTGGACACAACTCTTTTCCGGGCACACATGTTTGCGACACCCTCCTTGGCCGGCTCGCTATTCCGCATCGCGAACTTCTGTGATCCTGACGTCGTAATGGAGCGGCTAGAAGAAACCGGCCGTTACAACGACCTCATCGACTTCCTCTATGGCAAAAGGATGCATCGTCAAGCCCTCGAGCTCCTGCGCAAATTCGGCCAAGCAGAAACAGAGGACGAGTCAGCCCCGCAACTCCATGGACCCAAGAGATTGGTCGGGTATCTACAGAACCTGCCTCCAGCGAAGATCGAACTCATTCTCGAGTTTGCGGAGTGGCCTGTGCGAGAGGATCCTGAACTGGGGATGGAGATTTTCGTGGCAGACACTGAAAATGCAGAGACGTTACCCCGACACCAGGTGCTGGAGTTTCTCGAGAAGATTGATATTGCTCTGGCTGTCCAGTACCTCGAGCATATTATTGGGGAGTTGAACGATACCACGCCGGATTTGCACTTTAAACTATTGCTTCTTTACTTGGATCGTCTGAACAAAGGGGAGTTTGCGAGTGACGACGACCGCGACGAGTGGCGGAACAGATTCCTGGAGACGCTCAGATCGAGTTCGCAATATTCACCGGCTAAGATGCTCGATCGGCTGGATCGGAATGGTAAGCCTTCCTCTATGCATGGATCCGTTGGCTGTTACTAACCGTACTAGATCCCGAGTTCTTCGAAGCGAGAGCCATCGTGTTTAGCAAGATGGGACAGCATAAACAGGCTTTGGAGATCTACGTGTTCAAACTTCAAGACTATGCCAAAGCAGAAGAGTATGCCAACGATCAAATAATTGGTTCATGATGAGGCTGACTAACCACTACAGATACTGTAACCACGTCCACAAGGAGGACACGGCCGCGAAAGAAGCTACCTCCGAGGGAGAAAAGGACGAACAAGCAAAAGATGAACACTCGTCTATCCATCTGACATTATTAGGTCTCTACCTCACCCCGCCCTATGGAAATAAACCACAATATGGACCCGCACTCGACATACTCGCCAAGCACGGATCCCGTCTCCCTCCTAGCTCCGCCTTGGACCTCATCCCCGAATCACTACCGGTCAAAGAACTAGAGTTCTACTTCAAAGGTCGTATGCGAGCCGCCAATTCCAAGTTCAACGAGTCCAGAATTGCGACGAATTTGCAGAAGGTCCAGAACGTAAAGGCACAGGCGCAGTTGCTGGTTGGCGAGGGTATTGACCCGAAGTCTTCGCGGTCGAGGCATGTTACTGTGACGGAGGAGAGGATCTGTGGAATATGCCACAAGCGGCTTGGGGGGAGTGTGATTAATGTGTTTCCAGAGTAAGTCTTCCTTGTATTGTGCACACTGATGTCCACTAACGAATCGCAGTAACACGGTTGTTCATCTCGGTTGTGCGAATCGACTGTCGACGACTACCTCATGACAATACTCTGCATTTTGCATTCGTTGATTTTGGACATATGCTTCATTGTTTTTCTGTTTTGTTTCTTTTTTCTTTCTCTTATAACCTCCGTCCGTGATGAGGTTCGGACGGAGCGGCGGATGTTTTTCTGCGATTTGATACCCCAGGATAGCGATATCCAAGGATCCGAAGGTGTTGTGTGCGATGGCGTGTTGTTACCGTGCGGGTACTCCGTATAGTTGATAGAGTCGATATCCCGAATGTCCATATAACGAGAAAACCGAGCAATCTCGCAATGCATGACCGTTATGAAACTGCGTAACCTCAAGCATCCTCCTCCACATTTTCCTCTCCGTAGTTTTCTTCCTCCTTGGCTTCTTTCTCCGACTCCTTCCTCCCTTGCGCCTCCGCAGCCTTCTTGTCCTCTTCCATGCGCTCCGTCAGAAACACATTGATTTCGTCCTGCAATTTCGGAACCAACTGTCGCAGCTCTCCCAAATAGGACACCTTGGACGACGTGTCGGATGGTGCCGGGGCTGGCGAAAGGTCGTGCTGGAAGGTCTGGGTCTGGGTGGAGGGTTGAGGGGAGATGTAGACGGCGTGCAGGTGGTTTCCGGTAGAGGTAGACATGACGATCAAGATGAGAATACTCAATTATCTGTATAGTATGGTTTCTCACTTGCTAGTGTTGCGTGGTGTGGAATAGTGTGGTGGTCGGGCGGTAGTGAAAAAAGCCTCGGGGCGGGGTGCGTCGGCGTTTAATGAAAGGGAAACGTTCCAGACGGAGTGCTAAACAGCGATCGATCGACGGTGATGGGCGTCCTTGGCTACTTCGTCTCCCCAGAACAACAATCAACAATCATACACTGTCTCCTTCCAGACGACTACGACAGGAACATGCGCTCCTTAACCCGGTCACGGTAATACTGTCCAACGTCTCAGCATCATCGTCTCTCACTCTCTCCTTGGTTTCCTCCGCCCCGTTCCAAACTTCCACTTCCGCCACTTCGCTATGAACACGCTGCGGTTCTCTGGCTCGCCGGAGCATCCCTCCAGAGCAGCCCAGATTCCCTCTCGTCCCTCCTTCGACGACGAATTGGCCGCTGCGGGTTCGTCGGGAAGCGATGCATCTTCGCTTGCGTCCAACGTGACGACCGTCTCGGCCGTCAATAACAACACCACCAGCACCAGCAACATTCCTGGCACAGCCACCGCGTCCCGACCCCCTCGAACCTCCTCGATAACGACCACCAGCACCACCAGCACCACCAGCACCACCACCAGCACTACCTCCTCGTCCACTGCCAACCCGTCCGTGCGACCGGTCGCCAACATGCCGCAGAATGAGCCGTTGGGTCGGAAACCCACCACATTAGGGCGAGAGAGGGCCGAGATCCAACGGCATCGGTCTCGACATCATTCCCAAGGGTTTTTCGAACCGTCGCTCCCGACAGCCTCGTCGACAGATGCTACGCTTTCCGCGTCGAGGATCGCCGCTCAGGCGGCGATGCAGCAGCAACAACAACAGCAGCAACAGCAACAGCAGTATCAGCAGTCATCTGCCCAGCACCCCCCGAGACGGCCGCAGGCGATCTCCCAGGGGTCGGAAGATAATGTATCGAGGAATAGGAGGACAGGGAGCGACTCCCCTCCTCCCCCGCCGCCGCCGCCGTTACTAGCTGCCCCGAATATCACGCCAGGACCGTCATATCAGAATGGACTAGTCGGGGGAAATACAAATGTTGCTACGACGGCGGCCAATGTCGCATTCCCCAGGAGTCCCGGGTTACAGTCTCCGGGGATGCCTGCGGAGCCGGTCCCTGAGAAGGAACAGAAGCAAAAGGGCGAGAAGAAGAAGAGGTTATTTTCGAAGCCTAAGCATATTGGGATTAGTCGGGACAAGGATCCGTTCAAGGATCGGGGTATGCCGTCGCCGAGCAAGATGAGCTTTGCTAGTGCCAGTGGGTTGTCGAGGATTGTTAGCACGTCGACGCCTGCTTTACCGGATACGCCGGCATTGCCGTTGAATAATCCGTCCATGTACAATTTGTCGAATGGGTCTGCGTCGACGGTTGTACCGGCCGATAAGCCAGCGTCTGGCGAGGAGAAGAAGGACAAGGAGAAGGAAAAGGATAAAGACAAGGACAAAGACAAGGAGAAACACAAACATCACTTCCTGTCACGACAGAAGCTGAAGCTGAAGGATCGCGTGGACGAACATCGCCATCTGCCCTTGTCGTCGGCATGGAGTAACTCGAAGCCATCGGATCCGAACGCCCCCCAATCGCTCTACTCGTTTGTTCCTCAGTCACCCGGTACTGTCTCTACTACATTCGGTAAGTCAGTCAGTGGCCTTGACATTCTCCATGGAGGACGGGCTCTACGCGAGAAGAAAAAGGAAGAAAAAGCATTGGCGGAATCAGAGCTGGTTGACGGGCTTGTAAATGCAACAGGCAGTAACGGTACTCCCGCTGTTTTTCCTGGTCCTTCGTCCCTTGGGAGTTCAACGGGGATTCTTGCCGAAGCCGCTCTCAGAGAGACGCTGCAGGGCTTTGGTTTGAATAACATGACTCCTGAAGATGCGTGGGACTTTTTGAAAGCGAAGCTCCTGGTCATATTTGACGGGGAGGATGTGCGGATTGCGATCGAGGATCTAAACAAACTGGTTCTGATTCACATCCAACGATGCGTGCAAAAACGCACGCCGACTGCGATAATTGACGACCTGCGCGTACTGCTGGATACAGGATTCGCGTCGCTGAACCACAACTTGAGCGGTGTTCCGGATGAGAAGCTGGTGCCTCATTTGGTACAGATATGGATGCTCACGTTTGGCACGATCCTCCCGTTCATTCAAGCAGTATTCCTTCCTCTGGACCTGGAGTTCAAGGGATGCGGGTCCGTGATGAGTCTGCGGGAAGCCAACGAGTTTTGGAGTGGGACGTCCATGAACGGATTACCATACGGTCCGCCAGGAGGTGTGCTGGAAGTTCGCAACCTCGTCCTGACCGCGTTCCGCGACATGGTGATCATCTGTCGGTACGAGACCCTGCTCAACACATTCTCTCGGTTGAGTCTCGACAGCATCAACCTGGGCAACTCGGGTCTCAGCGTAACAACAACAAAGAGCAGCACCACCAGCGGACGACCAGGGACAGCAACATCGCTAGATGCAGGGTTCGGAAGCTATAGTTCTCAGTCATCGACACTCCTCAACGCCGCCGCCGGCAGCTACTCATCCGACTCAATGAGCATGAGCGACAACCGCAGCCGCGCAGCATCAAACACCTCCTCAAACCCAGACCAGTTAATCTTCCAGTCCTTCTCTCCGGCCCCACGACCAACCATAATCCACCGCTCATCCTCCTCAGCACCAGACACCTCCCACCTCATTACCGAAACAGTAGGCCGCATGCTGCAATGCGTCAGCGTGCTCGCCAGCGTGCAAACCGGTGACGAACCACAGGAGCGAATCGAAGTGCTCAGCAAAGCGCTCAAACACAACTGGCTCGGCCGAGGCCGAACAGGACGGGATCGGCGGGGGTTCGTGGGGGCCAAGGTCCGGCCTACCGCCGTGGCAAGGACTAACAGTGACGATTCTACGAAAGATGCGAGACTTGGCGAATTGGGATTGGGCATGCAGGGTCGGCGTCGGGAAATGGTTATTTGATTGCTTTTTTGATTTTATATTTTGCATTATTTGCGGTTTTATCTTGCGGTTTTGTGTCGGAATGGAATTTATTTGTTGATACATGGAGATACCTTAGCATAAATGGACTTGCCTTTGAATCTTGACAATCATCGTTCGTCCAACACAGCTCCTGTACTCCGTACAGAGTCCTTCAATCACTCTCCGTCCTTGACCGCAACCGCACCACCTCCATTGACCTTACTCAACTCCTTAAACTTCTTCTGCAGAGTAGTAATCGGATACTTATTCCCACTCCTCGCCTCAATCCCCTCAGCAATCCTCTGCCATTTCTCAAGTTCCTGCTTATCTTCAATATCCTTCTTGAGCTCGAATAGAATCGGACCCTGTCCACGCCCACATTGTCAATTGTCAGCTTCCAATACACAGCACCAAGACCAATCCCAAGAACACTTGTAAGAAGGGAGAAAGGTCGGACATACATCACCCTCCTCAAACCCCACCAAATTCGCTTTAATCCGCGCATACCGAGACCGCAGCCCAGCACCCAACGTCATCCCCGTGATATCCTCCAGCGCCTTTGTAATTTCGGTCCACGGCTTGTTCTCGTCTTTTAGGCGGATGAGCAGTTTGTCTTCGTTGCTTGCTTGTTCGTAGCTGTTGGGGATGGGGCCGAGGCCGGGGGTTCTTTTGGTGGGTGATTTGGAGGGGGATTTGGGTTTGGGTTTTTTGCTGGGTGAGGTTTGTTCGTGGTTCTGTTCAGACTCGGACTCGTCGGTGGTGTCGTTGGTTGTGGTCTTGTTGCGAGTACGCTTGCGGGGGGTTGGCACTGGGGTTTGGTTGGGGATGGGCGAGTCGTTCTGTATAACGGTTAGTTGACATGTTCTGTAGAGTTATTAGGGGGATGTGGATGACTTGCTTCGTCCTTTTCTTTGACTAGGGTCATGGTGAGTTCGTTTGAATCGGGGTCCTGCTTTGCGAAAGGGGGGTCTATGTTTTCGCCGTTTATGGCTGTGAAAGACATGTTCCTTGAGAAGTTCAACCCCAACTGCTGTTGTTGAGTAGAAGGGAAGATAGATAAAAGTGTATAACACGGCAATAAAGGGAGAGATGAATTTTGAAGTGTTAAGGTGACAAGTGTTAAGCACAAGAAGTCTACAGTGAATGATACAAACTCCATTATGCTGGACCTCTGGGAATTACCATTACTTGCTCTGGTATTAAGTAACACTATTTGGCTAGAACTAGATACACACAAGCCTTGATCTCACTCATTTCACGACTTCCATTCTTCGAACTCGTTCTGGAGGATTAGAGACGATCCCATCGACGACCCTACACTCCAAACACACCCTCATCCACCTCCGCCTCCTCTTCACTATGCTCCTCACCATCCGCCGCAACTTTCAACAGATTGGCGATACGGAAAAGGTTCATATTAATAGAACGCAACAGATGAAGCGTCTCATCCTGACCCTCATCATGGCGACCATACGCATACACCTCCAGTTCGTCAATAACGCCCTCGACCTGCTGACCGAAGTCTGCATCCGCGCGATTCTTCAACAAACGAGCAACAGTAGACTGCAGGGGGCGTGGGAGTGAGATACAGTTCTTGTTCAAGTGCACACAGCGCTCGCAGTTGTGGAGTTTGATCTCGCGGTGGCAGCGGTGGTTCGGGTCGGATGTGAGCAATTTCACGCAGTCGACACACATCCGGGAAGCCTCTGCGAACAGAGTGGGATACGGGAGTGAAGCTTTAGGGACTTGCGGGAGAGACGATGACGCGCCAGCTGGTTCGGACTGAGAAGCATCCTGGCCTGAGGTAGCTGACGGGGTGGCCTCAGGGTGAGAAACAGTCAGGGCTGGCATAGGGACATTTTGCTCGTATTCAGGGGCATCATCGATAGGGTATTTCTTCTCAACCTTAGAGCTAGCACGGGTAGAACCATGAGCAAGACCGTCATCAGACTTTTTCGAAGACAGTTTGGTTTTGTTCGTCTCGGTGGGGTTCACGTTTTCGCCGTCCACGGTGGCCTGCTTTTTCCCGCGAGGTCGTCTCTTGTGGGCGGGCTTGGGGCGAGATTTGTTCTGTTCATATTTTGTTAGAAGGGGCGCTTGTGGTTGGATAGCCATGAGGGGAGTGTAGAGATGTCCTACCTTGTTGTCCTTGTTGTCTTTTACGTTGACACGGACTGGCTCTTCCTTTACAGAAGACGGCTCCATTTTTTTGACGTTGCTTGCCGTAGAAGACATATTCTTAGCTTTCAACTATTGTTGCTGCTTTGAAAGATGAAGGAGGTCTAGCGAGGGAAACAGGGCGGGGGCGAGGAGACTAGAGGTAGAGGGGTGGTTGAAGTGAATGTCTGTAAAAAAGCCACTGCGCGGTTTTACTAGCAGGTTCTATTTTTCATTACGCTCCGGATTTCTGTAGGGTCTTGATTTCGTCTTTTGTATCGGAAGGTGATAGCTATTCTACTACTTCGATGATTTTCTTGACTGCCCAGGGCTAGATCCAACCCAGTAGCTAAATCCTTTCCATATCACTCTTCATATTTGGCTGCAACACTATTTCCGCTCGCTTTCTGCTCAGCTCATTGTACGCTCTTCGAACTTATTTCCGAGAAGAAAGGAATATCTTGCTTCTCGACCATCAACAATCTCACACGCCTTCCTTAACCTCCATCTCATCTTCACCAAGTTACTCCATACCAGCCGTAGTTAACCCGCGCGAAGTTGACAAGACGAAAAAGGTTCCTATGATAGACCGCAACAAGTGAATAGTCTCATCGTGAGGTTTTCCAGCATGACCATACGCCTCCAATCGTTCCACAGCCCTCTTCACCTGCTTATCAAAGTCAGGATCCATCTGGGAATCAAGCAGACGGCCAACAGTGGCCCACAAAGGGCGCGGGATTGGGCGACAGGGCTTGTCCAATTCCATATAGGGGTCGTATCTGCGGGACTGGTGCACACGGTGGCAGTGATGGTTTGGGTTGGAATTTAGCAGCTTCACGCAACGGATGCATGCCTCGGCAGGGAAAAGAGAGGAAAACTAAGACGTGGTGGACGATTTGGGCGTTGAGGGTTGAGAGGAAGTATCACCCAGATCTGGAGTTGCTGGTAGATTGTCACCGGCTCTAACGGCTGGGACTGGTGCCGGGGGGTCTTGCTTGTGTCCAATGTATTTCTCGGTCTCGAACATTTCCCGTTGATGTTCACGTTAGCTTGCAAGCATAGGATATTAGCAATCAGTGGGTGTAAGGACATATATCAATCTCCCTGAGAGCGTCTGCCTCGATTTTGTTCCTCTTGGTGAGGTATTCCCGCTCGTCTGCGTCGTCTCCATCCATCCTTTCACTCCTTTCGCGAGTTCGCTTTTTGAGGGTTGACATGGAGGCGGGTGATTCCTTCTGTTGGGTAGCGTGTCAATGGAGGTCTGTCGGGAATGGCTAGTCACAAGGCGAGTAGCGATGGCTTACTTCGTCGTCTTCTTTTTTGGTCTTGACTGGCTTCTCCTTCATGAAAGGGGAATTTATGCTGTCGCTGTGTTTGAGAAATGAAGGGCGAAGTGGAGAAGGGAGGATAGGAAAACTGGAGTTTGAATTGCAACTGAAGTGAAGAGCAGCAGAAGCTTGTCAGTGAAGGTTACTGTATGACATTAAATGCAAGTTTCATATTCAATATGCCCTATACTGGGAAAAATTGGCTTGTCTCTAGCTGGTATTGTGCGATAGATCTAACCCAGTAGTAGTGGCAGTGCCCACGTCATGAAAATTCACTCTCCATATGTGCCATTATGCATTTCGTAGGATAACTACAACTACTTCGATTATCCCGACAGACATTCCAAGCTCAAACGTCAAACTGTAGCCAAATCCAGCGCATGTTCACTCCTTGTCTTTGACCGCAACACCATTTCCGTTCGACTTTTTGTTTAGCTCCTTATACTTCTTTTGCACGGCAGAAGAAGGATACTTGTTGCCAGTCTTGGACTCAATAGAACCAGCGATCTTCTGCCACTTTTCCACCTCGAACTTGTCTTCGATCTCTTTCTTCGACTGCATGAGAACTTGCTCCTGTCACGACTGTTAGCTTCCAGTTCTCACCAGCACCATGAAGGAAAACAACATACATCACCCTTCTCAAAAACCACAAAATTCGCCTTCATCCGCGAATACCGAACATGCAAGCCCTTCCCCAAGTCCGTACCCATAATACCCTCCAATGCCTTCTTAATCTCTGCCCAGGGCTTGTTGTCAACCTCCTTCATGCGAATAAGCAGCTTGTCTCCGTCGGAGGCCTCCTCGTAGCTGGTGGGGATAGGACCGAGGCCGACGGCCTTCTTGGGAGACTTGGTCTTGGTCTTTCTGGTGGGTGATTCCTGCTCGTCTGCGTCGGTGGTGTTCTTCTTGCGGGGGCGCTTTTTTGGCGTGGGGGTGGGAGCGGGGGATTCGCTCTGTATAATGGAGGAGGTTATTGGATATGCTTGGGAATAGCGAGGAAGATGTCTTACTTCGCTGAGCTGCTCTTCGGGGGGCGGGGATTTGGGGGACATTGCCGTCTCGTTCGACTCAACTGGCTCGTCCTTTGCGATAGAGAGATCCATAGCGTCACCGTTGATTGCCGTAAATGACAATGTATAATTCTTTAGACGTTGGGTAGCTGTCGCTGGAGAGGAGGGAGGTATATAACATAAGAAAGAAAGTTGGAGGTGACTATAATGAGGTGTCACTAATTGAATAGGTGCAAAGTGTTAAAAGGTCACAATGCAGGTCTAATTTAAAGGAGTCTATAGTGAATGACAACAAGCTTCATTGTACAGATTTCCTGAGCCTCTGACGATAGCCATTGATGCTATCATTTTATTGAGCGCTAACCACTATTCAATTATGTACTCTGTTTTATCCATTGCCTCAGGGCTACCGTAGAGATAAGCACCAACAATAGTCAAGCCTACGCGACAGCTCCGCTAAGCACATCTTCCTCAACCTCTTCGTCTTCCTCCTCATATTCCTCACCACCCGCCGCGCCTTGCAAAGCATTAGCAATACGGAAAAGGTTCCTATTAATGCAACGCCCCAAGTGAACCAACTGAGCCAGCTCGCCACCAGCCTCCCTATGATCATGGCAAATATACGCCTCCATTTCTTCGATCTTTACCAACCCTCTCCGCCTGCTGAGTGAAATCAGCGTCCGTCCGGTGCTTTAGGGGATGGGCGACGTTGGACCGCAAGGGCTGTGGAATAAAAACACAAGGCTTCTTTATCTTTGTACAATATTCACACTTGCGGTATCGGTGGTCCGGCTCAGATTTCAGTAACTCCACGCAGCGGACGCAGGTTTGGGCAGCTTCTGCAGCTAAAGACGGGCGATATGCGCGGGGAACGCCGGGGAGACGATAAAAGTGAGGATATGCGGTCGCTGGCCCGAACTGCAGGGGCAGAGAAGAAGCGTCAGTTGAAGTTGTTTGCGAGCCAGGTGCTGGATGATGAACATCTGGGGCTAAAGCTGGAGTCTCTTGTTCATTTCCAATGCCTGTCTCGACCTCTAACAGTTGCTTAATGTCCACATTTTCTTGTTAGTTACCAAACGCATGGAATACCAAAAAAAAACTCAGGACGGGAAGGAACATACATCACGCTCGAAAACGAAGGGGTTTTCATTGGTCTTGCTTCTCTTAGAGAGAGATCCCTGCTCATCTGAGTTGCCTCTATCAATCGTGACCTTCTCCCAGCGAGATCGCTTCCTCGGACTTGATGTAGGAATGGTGAAGTTTTGTTGAGTCGGATTAATGGGGGTGCTAACTAGTGGTTAAGGGATGTGAAATACTTACTCCGTCGGCCTCTTCTTTGACCTTAGGGGCCAGGGGACTTTGCCAAGTCTCTTTGGCTCAAATCAATCAGATCTTCTCTCGCAAAGGAGGCGCCATGTTGCCGCTGGTGTATGGAAAGTTTAAGAGAGAAGTGCGCAAGGGAGAAGTGCGCGCAGGAGGCAGAGTTGGAGAGGAGGGGAAGACCAAGAGCCGCAGTGTTATTGAAATGAATAGGAACAGTAGAAATCGTCCGCCACAAGGTCACTACATAAGTTAATGGCAATTAAGCTATACCGTGAACTGAAATAACAATTAGCTTGTCTTTTGTATTGAAAAGTTGCGATTATATAACTATGTACTGTTTCGATAGGGCTAAATACAACCCGCACCTCCTAATAGTCACTCATCGTTTACGACTGGTCCACTCGTTTTGACCCTCTTGCTCAGTTGTTTATACTTCTTTTGAATGGCAGTAGCCGGATACTTCTGTTTACATCTCGCCTCAATGCCATCGGCGATCTTCTGCCATTTCTCAATCTCAAACTTTTCCTCAACATCTTTCTTGACATCCAAGAGAATCGACTCCTGTGGAGTTGCATCGCATTATTAGCCTTGTACCAACGACAAAGAACATAAAGAGACATACATGCTCCATTTCAAAAACGACAAAGTTGGCTTTCATGCGCGCGTAACGGTTCTTCATGGTGGTGTTGCCAAATTTCGTGCCGGTAATCTCCTCAATAGCCGCTTTGATATCCAGCCATTGTTTTTCATCCTTCTCCCTCATTTCGATAATCAATCTATCCTCCAATTCGACCTCCTCGTATCTTGTAGGGATCGGGCCCAAAGGACCAACTTTCGTTCCGGCTCTGTTCTTTTCTGCTGGAGATTCGTTCTCGTCTTCTGTGGCTTGCGTCTTTTCACGAGCTCGCTTCTTCGGGGCTACTGTAGGGACGGGGGGTTCGCTCTGTTGGATATAGTGGGTTATTCTAGATATCTGGAACCAGTAGTGGGAGACTTACTTCGTCTTCCTCTTTTTTGACCTTGGACTTTGGTGACACTGGGATCATGGTCATTCCGCTTGGATTGAATGACTCTTTAGCGAAAGGAAGGTCCATGTTATCGCCGTTTATGAACGTGAATGACATTATGAGTCGGTTTTCTGTCGCTGGGACGTGGGAAGAAGAAAGGTGTGTACACAGGAGATGTTGGGGAAGTGTTACTGAGGTAAGTGCGGTGGGTAAAGTGACTATGCAATTGTATTTATTAGGGTCCCGGAGTAAATCAATGGTATTCTCATTACTTCCTGAACCTCTCGGAATAACAGTTGACTGGAACATAGCCATTCCTTTTTATAACTACTAATATCGAGCTACTCCATCTGATCCTCCGTCGCACATCCCAGGGCTAAATCCAATTCAAACCGTATCCCAGATCTTGGACAGTAACAGGTCCCTTATCATGAATCTCACTCTTCCTCGACAGCCACAGCAACCCCGTTTCCGTTGACCTTCTTGGTCAACTCCTTGGATTTCTTCTGCACCGCAGACGTAGGATACTTGTTTCCGCTCTTTGCTTCAATGGCATTGGCGATGCTCTGCCATTTCTCATGCTCCATCATCTCTTCGATGTCCTTTTTTGCCTGCAAAAGGTAATCTGCCTGTTTGCATGTCAGTACCATGCTATAAAAGATAAAAAGGGGAGTTTGTAGCAACATACGTCCTCTTTCTCGAAAACAGTAAAGTTGGCCTTCATGCGCCCATAACGGTTTGAAAGACTACTACCACCAAACTTGACACCAGTGATCTCCTCAATAACCTTGCGAATGTCCAACCATCCCTGTCCATCTTTCTCTCTCATCTTAATAATCAATCTATCCTCCTCACTCGCGTCCTCGTAGCTCGTTGGGATAGGGCCCAAGCCAGCCTTCTTTCCGGGGGATTTCGCCATGCTTTTCTTGGTGGGGGATTCGTTTTCATCCATCGTGGTCTGCTTCTTGTTTGGTTTTGAGGGTCGGGGATTCTGGAATTATAGCCATTTCGTTTAGATCGTCAACGGGTTCTTCTTTTGCGAAAGGAAAGTCCATGGTGTTTCCGCTGGTAGACGTGAAGGACATTGCTGGTTTAGCTGTTCGTTGCTGGTGTAATGTAGAAGAAAGTTGAGGGAGAAGGTGCTGTGTTATTGAATTGAATAGAGCAAGCAACAATAGGCACTATACATTATCTAAGTCTAAATGGATGGCGGCATGTTTCATTGTACATCAGAACCTCTGGGAATAACCATTGGCTGAAATTCATTATTTGCTAGGTGACAATTACCTCGACTGATACTTTTCCCAGAGCTGAACGCGAGGCCAAACAGCGACCATACCCGGAGGCAATTATGGTCAGTCGTCTTCTAGACTGCGGAGCCCCATAATCCATGCAATTGAGAACCCCATAGCGGACCGAATACCCCAGCTCGATGAAGTCCTGAATAACCCTGAAGAAAGCCCCCTTATGTCGCTCGAACAAACCGCGGGTCTCCTCCGTACAGGTACCGACGCAACCAGTTCACTTGCTTAGTTCCTTGAACTTTTTATGTATCGCAGCTGCAGGGTACTTGTTCCCACCCTTCGTTTCGACGTACTCGGCGATTCTGTGCCACCTTTCATGCTCCCACTTCTCTTCCAATTCCTTTTTTCCCTGTAGGAGGTGGGATTCCTGGTTGCGTGTCAGTCTCTGTCAATTATCTAGGGAAGAAACTAGAAATAAGAAGGCGAAAGAGGGGACAACTCACATCTTCTTTCTCAAAAACAACGAAATTGACTTTCAACTTCATATAGCGCACCCGAAGCGTACTACCTACAAGCTTATTTCCAGTAACCTCTTCAATCGCCTTTTGTATCTCACCCCAGCCCTTCCCCTCATTCTCCTTCATATGCAGAATCATCCTGTCCTCTGGACCAGCCTCCTCATAGCTTGCCGGCACCGGACCCAGAACAGTCATCTTCTTGCCGGGGGACTTTCTGGATCTCTTTGTGGGGCTTCCTTCGTCGTTGTCGTTTGCTTCGGCGTCTGGGTCGGTTGAAGGCTGCTTTTTTCCGCGCGATCGCTTCTGGGGGGTGACAGATGTTTTTATCTGTAAGATAGCAGTTAGTGTTGTTCAAATGTGTTGCTCTTTTGAGGTATAGTGGTAGGGAGACAGCTTACTCCATCGTTTGGCTCCTCTTTGACCTTGGAAGTCGAAGACTCAGAGGTCAAGGTGATGCCGGTCGAATCGATGGGTTCGTGCTTTGCGAAGGGAAGCTCCATGTCTTCACCATTAAGTGCGGTAAAAGACATGTTCCTTGTGTTGTTCGATGTCTGGTGTTGGTGTAATAGGGAAAATGAGAGGTTTATGACACAAGAAAACAAGTGGGGGTGGAGCTTGACAGATGCTATTGAAGTGAATAAAAAAGTAGCGTGTTAAACAGAGGGGGCTACGCAAGATCTTATACAAGTCTGGAGTGAATTGAAGGCGAGCTCCGTTGACTGAGCCTCTGGCAGGATCCTATGTACTTTGCTTTGATGCGTCACCTTACATTACACCCATTGATTGAATACGGTTCCAATAATATAGATTCCAAACAGCCCAAATCCCAAATCACTCCTCTTCCTCCATGGCAGTAGCAGCGACACCGTTTCCAACGTTCCTCTTGTTGAGCTCTTTGTACTTCTTCTGTACAGTCGTCGACGGATATTTGCTCCCACCATTGGCCTCGATCCAATCCGCGATCTTCTGCCACTTCCCCGACTCGAAGCGCTCCTCGATCTCCTTCTTGGCCTGGAACAGACGGGGCTCCTATTGACAGTCTATCAGTAATGCGCACCTAATACGTGCATGGACCAACGTACATGGACCAACGTACATCAACTTTGTCGAACACAACGAAATTGGTCTTCATCCTGGTATAGCGGATCTGTAGAGTGCTGCGCCCAAGATTCGTGCCTGTGATGTTTTCCAAAGCCTTGCGGATATCAGCCCAGGGCTTGCCCTCCACTTCCTTCATGCGGATGATCATTTTATCCTCGGCGCTGGCTTCATCGAGGGTCGTGGGGATGGGGCCCAGGGCGCCAGTCTTCTTGGAGGGACTTTTCTTGGTCTTTTTAGCTGGAGAGTCGTCATCGTCGTCGTTCGCATGGGTAGTCTTCTTGCCGCGCTTTTTCGGAGTCGATAGAGGAGCAGGAACTTCTTCCTGGATGGACGGGTGATTAGCACGCTGTCTTGTTATGGAATGGCTCGACTTACCTCTTCGTCCTGCTCGCTCTTGATTCCAGAGGTGAACATGCTCTCAGCATCAGACATCACTGCAAGAGTATGCGGATCAACTTCTTCGGTTTTGAAAGGGAAAGTGATGGTGTTGTTGGGTGGTGTAAACGACATGTCGACTTCGCGAAGGAGGTGTATAACACGGTTAAAGAAGGAGTGTTATAGTGAATAGAAGCCACAGTTGTCATGGTGACTTCTAGCGAAATCCATTTTATAAAAGCCAGAGTGAATAAATGGCGAGTTCCATTGTATGTCTGGCATTATTCCACTATCTTTCCGCGGGTGATCTTTTCATTAACCCTTCTGCTTTAATACGGCCTTCTCTTGCTAAATTCTCAACATCTAACTAGATAGCCAGCCAATCGTAACAACTCGGAAGGATGCCCGTATTTCTGTCGAAAGCCACGTACGATACCACGTGATATATGAGAAAGTCCAGGATACAATAACCTGCGAAACCTCAACCTGTCTTTCCCGACGTTAAATAGCAACTACTACTACCACTACTACTACTACTACTACTACTACTACTACTAACTTCAACCTATCTAGATGCAAATACTCTTGCAGCCCTGTAACTCACAACAATACTGTTGTTGAGGTGTATTGTACTACCGAAAAGTAAGCAAAGCTAGCATCCTTGCAGGAATGACGCCCGGTTGATATGCATATTAGTTGTTTGTCAGACATTCAAGACGTCAATCACACCGCTTGACAACAAATATTCACTTATCTTTTTTTTTTTTTCCTTCTTTTATATTTTCTTCTCTTGCTCTCTTCTTCTCACTCCACATTCTTGCTTTTGCTTGCTTCTTGCTAAAAGGTACATACATATATTCCATCCACCGGCTATCTTATCTAACCACAAGCTAGATCGACACGATGGCCGATCCCACGCAAACCCCAGACTCTACCACCAACAATACTAGCAACACCCCTGACAGCCAAGACACGGCGCCTGTGGCTACTGTCGTGGAGGAGATCGACAAGCAGCCCAAGAAGAACCAGCCCGGTCCGAAGAAGACGAAGAAGCATGAACCAGAACCAAAGCACGAAGATTCGTCCTCCTCCAGCGAAGACGAATCCTCAGGGTCGTCGTCTGATGAGAACACCGATGAGAGTACGTCCCCGCCAGAAACGGTTTCTTCAGACCCCTCGGATTCCGAACCAGAGGAAGAGCAACGACGGCAAACAAAGTCAAAGACAAAGAGGTCTAGGCGCAGGAACCAAAAGAAAACGAAGAAATCCCGAGCGCATCGCTCAGCAGACTCAACGACCGAGTCCGATCGCAGCGACAATGGATCTGACTCTTCTAAGGATACCCCACAACCTCCAGCCCCGCAACCTGGAAATCAGCCGGGTCAAGGCGCCGAGTCTACTGACCTTATCCTCGCATTGGCCAAAAGACTGACGGCAATGGAAGCTGAGCTGAACGAGGCACGCCGCAACCAGAATCTTGTTCAGTGCAACCATAGAGCCAGTCAGAAAGAAGCCCCTGAGGAAGAGCCCAAGAAGAGCAAGAAGGATAAGATCAAGATAGGGACCAAGGTGGAGTTCAAACGGGTTGACCAATGTGTGTTAACGTTTCCATGATTTTTCTGTATCTCACAATTCTAACTGTACAGTGTGGGACAACACCATCCATGACTACAAACTGTCAGAAACCGTCGAAAAAGAAGACGCCGATGAATGGGACCAGTACATCTTCACAGTCCGCCGAACCTTCGACGATGACAACAAACACGCCTCAACGACGGTGGACATCAGAAGCAAGCCCCTTCGCGAGGCTCTCACCAAAGTAATGGCCGGCGTCAAAGGCGTCAGCCTGGTCGAAGAGAAGCCATCGCTCGATCCCAACATGCTCTTCCTGTACCTCGAAGAAACCCGCCAGTACATGAAGACTCAGAAGCAGCTTTCAAAAACCGAGAAGAAGAGCAAAGTGCGCAAAAGCGCTGCCACCAAAGCTGCCCATCTCAAGGTTCTCGTCAAATACCTCGACACCGACTACGCGGAAACCAAGAAGGCCCTGAACGCGATTCTGAACTCCAACACGATCACATTCGATCTCATGTGGGCCCTGTTTAAACCAAATACCATTGCGTACGCGTCAACATACGGAAACGAAGACGAGCCCCGCGCTTTCAAGGTAGAATCCGTCACGAAATACACCCATTTCATCGATGGCGAGTCGTACAGAATCAAAGGCCACTACCTAAGCTACGACGGCAAACGCTTCGGCGTGGTCAGCATAGCAGAAGCCATAAACGCATTCAAGGGCTCCCGCAAAATCACCAGTCTAGATTGCTACCCGCTGCACCACCACCGCGAAGCGGACGACTTGCGCGCCAAATTGATCGAACGCGGTAGAAAGTTCGCCTCGCTAAAGGGCCAGAACTACAAGTACCACCAAGGCATGGCATTCTGCAGAAAAGAGCAAGGCGTTGCCAAGATCAACGTCAACGGCCGTGTCATGGTCGACCCAACCACCCACACCCGCGTCAACCCTAACTACCCAGTCGACCGCATCCGCCGAAACCAAGACGACGGCAACGCCGACGCAAACATAGCCGACGCAGATGACGACGAAGACGAAGACGCGCTACCAAGCAACATAATCGTCTACGAGCATCGAACCGTCCAAGACCCCAACGGCAAACAACACAGCGTCCGCGTCAAAGTCGACAAATACGGCAACGAAATCCAAGACGAGACAATGGATGGCATCGCAGAGCGCGAATTCACCCATGAAGAACTCATCATCGCCAGCCCCGTCGTGCGCGGCTTCGCCTTCAACGAGAAAATGTGGCTCGAGTTCTCCGTCTCCGGCATCCGCGAAATAGACTGGAACCACCACGCCTTCGACTCCCTCGTCCTGCCCGATAACCAGAAATCCATCGTAAAAGCCCTCGTCGAATCTCACACTTACAACGAAGCTCAGAACATCGACGACGTCATCCAGGGTAAAGGCCGCGGCCTCGTCGCCGTCCTCCACGGGCCCCCGGGAACAGGCAAAACCCTAACAGCAGAGGGTATCGCGGAACTCCTCAAACGCCCGCTGTACACAGTTAGCATGGGCGAACTCGGCATAAACTCCCGTACTCTCGAGAAAGAACTAAACAACATCCTCGACATAGCACACACATGGGGCGCAGTCCTCCTCCTCGATGAAGCAGATATCTTCCTCGAAAAGCGCGGCCTGCACGATATCCACCGCAACGCGCTCGTGAGCGTTTTCTTGCGTCTGCTGGAGTATTTCCAGGGTATATTGTTCCTCACGACGAACCGCGTGGAGACTTTCGACGATGCTTTCCAGTCTCGTATCCATATCGCGCTGCGGTATGGCGATCTCACCTCCAAGGCTAAGCGCAGCGTGTGGAAGATGTTCCTGGGTAAGGTGCAAGCCGTGGAGGGTGTGCAGACGGCCGATTTCACGGATAAGGATCTCGATGCGCTTGCGCGGCATAATATGAATGGTCGACAGGTAGGTCCCCTATATCCCCCACTTTCTCACTTTGTTTTATGTTCGATGTTAACGAGACAGATCAAAAACTCCGTGCGCACGGCGCAAGCCCTAGCCGTTAATGAGAAGTCGCCGCTCTCGATGAACCATATCAAGCGTGTTCTCGAGGTCGCCGAGACTTTTGATCGGGATCTTCGTGGTGGTCCGGGGTATTTGGATGCGATGAGGAGTTATACTTGAGTCTACCTATTCCGTATTCTCCTTGGCATGATTTGGTTGAAGTCTCATCTAGTCTTATCTATTCAACGTCTTGCTTAGTATCGACGAGCGACGGGTTAAATTCCGCTTAGTACTAATGGCTTGGCTATTTGTTTGTTTCTTGGCCTACGTAGCCAATTTAGTTGCAATTTATGAAAGCAATGCCTTGAGAACGAGCAGATTGATCATACAGACATCATTAAAGTTTTGATTTTATAGGAAATACATATCATGTGTAACCGTAGTCATACAAACCGTTTAAGGGTTGGCCTTGACGAAGTCAATACCCTTCTGGATGTTCTTCTTAAGGTCACCAAGGCAGGCCTCAAGGAGGCTCTGCTCGTAGGCGGTGACGTTGCCGACGGGGTGGATCTTCTCAGCACCGTTGGGGCCGAGCTCGACCTTGGAGGCGAAGAAGTTGACACCCTGGTCCTTGTAGAGAGGGGACTCGACGAAGGTGGGCTCGATGACACCCTTCTCGCCCTGGGCGGCCTTGAGGAGGGACTCGGCGAAGCGGGCACCGGCGAAAGCCATGGAGAGGGTGGCGGAACCGGCACCGTCCTTGGCCTTGACGACCTCGTCACCACCGAACTGGATGCGGTTCACGAGCTCGTCGCGGGGAGTACCTTCGATGTCGGCGTGGTTGGACTGGGAGAGGAGGGGAACGATGGTGACACCGGAGTGACCACCGACAACGGGGACCTTCTCGTTGGCGGGGTCGGTGCCCTTGAGCTGGGAGATGAAGCGAGAAGCACGGACGACGTCAAGGGTGGTGACACCGAAGAGACGCTGGGGGTTGTAGACACCCTTGGACTTGTAGACCTCGGAGACGATGGGGACGGTAGAGTTGACCTGTTCAATTAGACCACTGCTAGCATTCAAACAGGAGATGTACGTACAGGGTTGGAGATGACCAGGACGTTGGCGTTGGGGGCAGCGTCAGCAGCAGCCTTGGCGAGGTCACGGACGATAGAGGCGTTGGTGTTGAAGAGGTCTATACTAGTCAGTTTGTTTCAATCACTAAAATCTCTGGCTGGTAGAACGTACCGTCACGGGTCATGCCGGGCTTACGGGGAACACCAGCAGGGATGAGGACGACCTCAGAGTTCTTGAGGGCATCGTTGAGGCCAGAGTTCGAGGAGGGGTCGTAGCCAGTGACGGTGCTGTTGGTGTTGATGTGACCGAGGTCAGCAGCGACACCAGGGGCACCGCGGATGTCGTAGAGGGAGAGCTCGGAAACACGGGGGTTGAGCTTCAAGAGGAGGGAGAGGGGCTGGCCAATTCCACCACCAGCACCGAGGACGGCGACCTTGGAGGCCTATCGTTGAGAAGAAATGTTAGCAGGCTTGCTTCAAGATAGCTCATCTGGGACAGCTCTTTTTCTGTAAATGCACCGAGCTGAGGCACAGCACGCACCTGGCTGGCGGAAGCGGAGAAAGCCCGCTTCTGGAAGAGGTTGAGGGACTGACGAGCGGCGAACATTGTGAAAAGGATGGGGTATAGGAGAGTGTAGAGTGAAAATAAAAGAGTTGATAGATTGAAGTGGAGGGGAAGAAGAAGAAGAAAAGAGGAAGAGAGCGACACGAGGGAAAAAGGAAGAAAACGGGTTGCCCGGTGAGTGCCCACTAATCGTTTTGGGCAAAACGGCTGTCGGTTCCGATGCCGCAATATCACCACAACAGTATGGAGTATATGTCGGGTGGATGGATGGTGTTATTCTTCTATTCTATTATATTATTGCCATTAATCTAGTATTCATATTCATATTCATGGGGTTGTAGAGACAGGTACTTGTACAATAGAGCACTTGTGTGCACACTGTATTATGGTGGATAGCAACAGCCTCGGCGCAACGCAACCACAACAACAACACAACTATAATGCACAGGAACTACTCTGTACAACGAAGCCCCTGATAGAAACATGGAGCAATGGACAATTCTCGGAACTCCAGCGCCATTCCACATGGAAACTCGGCTAGGTCGGAGAAATGGATCATCGGATCCTGTGATGGCATACAGAAACACACGGACTCTACACTATGTCAAAGCTTAATCGATCATATCTGATAATCTTTCGGTCTGCCGATGCTAATGCGAGTACTTTAGCTGTGTACTTTAGTTGCGCGATTCGAATGTTTTACATTCAGGATATACAACAAACCAGAGTAAACACAGAAAACCGCATGCCAATCCATCCGAACTCCGGCGCTTGAGAAACCAAAGCAATAATACAAAGAAACTATAATAACAAAGGAGACAATGCTCATCGCAAAAAGTGCAGCACTGCCCAGCAGAACAAGAAGAATATCAACACTCCAACCCAGAAAATCCATTTGTCCTGCTTAGCCCGTCGCTCCACCATCCGAATCGTATCCCCGCTGACTCCGAGCGTGTTGGCCACACTGTACAGTCGCCGCTGCGTACCCTTGAGAACTTCCCGCTGCTGTCCCAGATCCGCAAGAACCGCGCGCCCCCGGTCAAGAAATTCATCTAGCTGGTTACTAGTGTTGCCCAGGAATGACTGTTCGCGCAACGCGTGGGTTTCTCGGTTATAGTCGGCCGGCGATGCGCCAAAGCTAAGTCCAGATCGCGCCGTAGTCGAGGGGGCGAAGGGCGATGATTGCGGGAGGGCGGATTGTGCGTAGGGGTTTTCCGGAGTCGCGGCATGGTGCGGTCGACGGCCAAGGAGCTCGTTGCGGTTCGACATGGATTGCTATAGTTGTTGTCAGCGATAGTCGCAATGTAAAACGAGAAGAAAAATACTTACAGCATCTTCTCGCGCTTTACGCAGGCTGTCAAATTGTTGTCTGTAGTCCCCAAGCTCTGTTCGGAAGTTCTTAACCCGTTCAAACGCCTTTTCTTGTTTCGCAGGGATCAACTCCTTCTTGGATAACGCCGAGTAGTCGTCCACCGTTCGCGATAGCGATGCTAACGAAGCTGCGATCTGGCCTGCATAGAGAACTATCAGTCTTCTACCCCGAAGCAGACATGCGTATTCATCCGAAAGCGACTCACCTTGTAGTGCTGCAGATGACGTCGCGGGCGACTCCGAAAAGGTCTCCAAATCCCGCCGGATCGCAGACGACTGCTTAAGTGCAGAATTGAAAAGCGAGTTCTATGCAATATAAAGTCATTAGAAATCTCCACCATTGACTCTCTGCGGTATGCAGTACGTACCATGTTGTTTGTTTGTTTTGCTTTCCTGCTCAGTCTGTATAGTTGATCCCGCAGCCTAACGAAGCGACTGCGCGCTCTTCAAGGAGGGAAGCCGGTGCGTAAACTGTTATAAAATGTCGCCGGATAGTCAAGATTTGAATAATTCCAAATGCATACGCCGGCAGATGTTTGCTCAAGCAACGTGGTCCCGAGGCCACATGTTCTTGCGATTCTGACGGCCCTCACCGCCTTGGGCTGAGGCTTCATCTTAAGGCTGTTTTTTTTTTTTTTTTTTTTTTTTCCTTCTACGCTATGTTAGTCTAACTGGTATGACCTGCAGATTGCTAATGCTTTAGCTCTTGCATGGCCTTTGTTTGTGCTGGTGCCAAACTCAGTTGTCCATTATGCAGGATATGCTCGATATATACATGCGTAGACTTGTTCTACAGTTTCTCGGAATTGAGAAGTGAAAATGACGGGTTACAAACTAGTATTAGAGTATGACAGTACATCATTCAATCATTGAGCGGGAATGGTATATAAGGGAAATCCGCCGTCGGGCCACAGACGCCTTCTAACCGAACAAAACCCCGATTGCTTTTTGGTATCCTACATTTATTTCTTGGGATACTTGTTCTGAATGAGCCATCTGAAAAAACATCTGTTAGCCAAAGTCCTTTGCAGCCTAGCACTAATCTCCAGAATAAACTTACTTGCTCACAAAATAGTCCGCCACACCAAAGGCGCCAACAGCCCCAGACCAGAGACCAACAAGCTCCCAAGACAACTTGCCGCTCAGATGCTTCTGGTAAGCGCCGTACCCCAGTCCAGCACCGGCCAAGCCGAGCAATACAGCATTGCTCACAAAGACCGGGTTGCCCTTGTTCGCGCTCAGACTGGACTTCTCGGCCTTTGCCTTCGCGCGGGCCTTCCGAGCCTTGTTCTGGCCTTCGACGGTCTGTTGCTCCTGCTCGCGTTGTAGCCGCTCGGCCTGGGTGCCGGTTTTGACGTTTTGGTTCAGGAAGTTCGGATCAACGGATGACACGTGTGGGGAATCGACATCGACCAAAGTTGCGGGATTCTCCGATTCGTCTCTGTAGATTGCTTCGACTCTAGGAGCGCGGCTATTTTTGGGTTTGGTTAGTTACGTCATTTCACGGGCGAGTCATACGACTTGTCAGGTTGACTCACGCCTAAGAATAAGAAACGGTGGTTAGCATTTGCCATTGACTGTGTGGAATATCGCGAACAGAACAATAAGAAAGGGACAGTCAATTGGAGGATACTCACATCTTCCGGGGATTGCTTGGCTCCTCTTGCTGCAGCGTCGGCGTAAGACATGGTGTTATTGGGTCGAGGAAGTCTGAGCAATTCTTTAAAATTCACGACAGAAAAAGGATCTGGAGATATACAGAGTACCAGCAGTTAGTCAAGTGGCTTCTCCAGAATTGTGAATTTCATATTCTTGGAGGCGAAATAGCCATTGAGGTATGGTGTATGGTGTCATGAGGGGCATCGTAGTAAGAATGACTTACCAGAGAATTGAGGGAGGATGTGTATGGAAAATCAGGGGTAATATCTCTGAAGAACAAGAGGGAGGGAGAAAAAGACGACAGTGGCTGGCGAGGGTATTTAAAGCAAGCAGCAACCGCCGGAACCTTGCTGCAGTGACAACATAACGTCATCGATATCGTGTGGTGGTGGAGTCGGCACGTGCCGGGTGGATGCCAAGGTTCAATCTAAACCAGGAAACCTTTTCCATTCAATGCCATTTAAAGATAGAGATATACTCAAGGATGAAAGATAAAGGAAATTGTATTGACGATGCTCAAAATGAAACTCATGAAATCAGACCCATTACGGTCTGCAAGATGAAGACGCAAAAAGAAACAGATTTTTAATACATATAAAGACACAATTAACTCAAAATGAAATCCCAATCATACATAGATCTACTAAGTACGTCAGGACTGTCCATCGTCACATCACCCTTAGAGGAGGAGCTCCAAGGGGTTCTCAACAACCTTCTTCAACTCCTTGATCCACTCGCCACCGACAGCACCGTCAACGACCTTGTGGTCGAAGCTGCCAGTGACGATGATCTGGTCGTCCCACTCGACAGAGGTACCCTCTTCAGTCTCGACGGGGACAGCGACCTTACGGGTAGTACCCACGGCCAGGATACCGGCCTGAGGGGGGTTGATAACGGCAGTGAACCGCTCAATGGCGGCGTTCATGCCCATGTTACTGATGGTGAAAGTACCACCCTGGTACTCCTCGGGCTTCAGCTTGTTGTCACGAGCACGCTTACCAAGGTCCTTGACCTGGTTGGAGATGCTGGACAGACCAAGGGCTTGAGCGTTCTTCACGACGGGAGTGATAAGGCCAGCAGGGGTGGCAACGGCAACGCTGATGTCGGCGCTGTTGTGCTGGCGGATGACAACCTGTCCGTTCTCCTCGCGCCAGCTGGAGTTGACAGCGGGAACCTTGAGGAGAGCGGCAGCACAGGCCTTGACAAGGAAGTCATTGACCGAGAGCTTGTACTTGCCCTCGGAAGAGGCGTTGAGAGCCTGGCGGAGCTTCATGAGCTTGCTCACCGACAGAGTAGTCGAGACGAAGTAGTGGGGGTTCTCGCGGGTGGACTGCTGAAGGCGGTTGGCAATGGTCTTGCGCATCGAGGTAAGAGGAATGTCCTCGTAGCTCGCGCCAGCAGCGGCAGCGGGTGCGCTGGACTTGAACTTCTCGACATCCTCCTTGGTGATCTGACCACCACGTCCGGTTCCCTTGAGACCCTTGATGGACACACCCTTCTCCAATGCGAGAACCTTGGCAGCGGGGCTGATCAAGGGCTCACGGTCGAGACTGGGCTGAAGCTTCTCGCCAGTGGTGTCGGGCTCCTGAGCAACGGGCTCGGGCTCAGCGGGTGCTGGGGCCTCGGCGCCCTTCGACTCGGGCTCCTTCTTCTCCTCGGCGGGGGCGGCGCCCTTGTCACCACCGGCATCCTCCAAGCTGAACGACTCGAAAGCAGAAACGTCGGCACCCTCTTCCGCAAGGACAGCGATGGGCTGTATCAAGCAATTAGCAAACCTGCTTACTATCCTAACCAGATACGTCATATAGAGCACATACAGAGCCGACGGCGACGTCCTTCTCACCTTGGTCCTTCAGGATCTTGGCAAGGACACCCTCATCTTGGAACTCAAAGTCCATCTGAGCCTTATCGGTTTCGATTTCCACAAGGACGTCACCGGGTTGCAGACCATCACCGGCCTTCTTCTGCCATGCTCCGATGTTTCCAGCAGACATGGTCGGCGACAAGGCCGGCATGCTAATGATGGTGTGGGAGGGGAAGGCTGTAGTTCCGTCATGTCAGAATTGAACCATCTTCAGACGAATAAGCTGTAGATATAGAGTCGGGGTAAGTCGGAGAAAAAGTTCTCAGTGACATACACTTGGAGGCATAGAAGCGAGAGAGGGCAGACAAGGCGGGCAATTGAGTTCTAAACAATGATATAATAGGTTAACCTCCATCAATATAGGTACCGGGGAAGGGGTGGGAATGCAACATACTGAGCAGCATCCTTAAATCTGTGGACAACCTGAGGCCTCTTCAGGCAAGCAGCGCCCTTGGACATAAACATGGCGCCGGGGCGCATTCGGACAGCAGAGGCAACCATAGCGCCAAGATGGGGTATCTATATCAATCGTAGCCCCGCAGCTCAAGCGAAATGAAAAAATAGAAGCGAAAGAGGCTGGCAATGAGCCTAACAGAATGTGCGGGCTAGAGAAAGGCTTGGTTATCCTGATATATCAGAGAGTTGGGAGACTCCAACGTCCAGGAACTTTTCTGTTGAGCTTTCCGGTGAGCGATCCGGAATCATCCTGCCGAGCCGCCGGGGGCAGGTTATGTAAGCACGTCATGTCCGGCACTTACCGCGAGCCGTAGAAATGTAGACACGCATCCTATCGGCCCGCTAGGCACAACCCCAGGAACTGTACAGTGAGACCAACCCGCCGCTTTCCTTGCACCATCCCCCCCTCCCTTTTCTTTTTTTCCCCCTGTTCGATGTGGACCCGTAATTTGTGTACCTTCACGCACTCCAGTTGGAGTCTTGCATAAATGGCGGAAGTCGCAAATGGCTCTGTAAATGAGCCGAATCAATCATCCCCGACTCACTCGCAGGCAGAGAACAATGAGATCGGCGTAGATGCACCAACACAACTCGAAACCTCACAGCCAGCGGAAGAAGAGAAACCCGAGCACCCCGAAGAATCAGAACGACAAACAATTGAGGCTGCTGCCTCCGAAGAGCCAGATTCATCGCAAACACAACCCGAGTCCGTCGAGCCGGAGCAAGCTCCAAGTCCTACGAACGCCGTTGAGACACCCGTACCCGAAAGCAATCCAGAGATTGGGTCCGAATCGAAAGATGCCGGCGACAACAGTCCAGCACCCGAGTCGTCAGTGAGTGTCGAAAAGGAATCGCCCAGCGAGAAACAAGAACCCGTAACCGTGCCTCCGCAAGATGAGCCCGCCCCGGAAAGCCGATTGCGCTCAGATTCCAGGTCAACAACAGCGACATTTCCGACGCAGCGATCCGGGACTGTCAGTTCAACTGTGTTCATCATAACGGCCTTGGACACGATCAGTAATTCGAAGGAGGCTCGGAAAAGCAAGCAGCTGGAGGATACTGTGAAGGATGCGCTTACCAACATCAAACAATCGGACCACCAACCAATTGACCCAGAGGTCATCTTTCGCCCACTACATATTGCCACGAAGTCGCTCAGCATTCCTCTACAAGTCACGGCACTGGATTGCATCGGAAAACTGATCACCTATTCTTACTTCGCCTTCCCCTCGGCTAAGGACAGCGAGACTCCGGAAGGTGAAGCTGGCTCGGAGCAGCCACCGCTTATCGAGCGCGCCATCGATGCGATTTGTGAATGCTTTGAGAATGAAGCGACACCGGTCGAGATTCAGCAGCAAATCATTAAGTCTCTTTTGGCGGCAGTCCTCAACGACAAAATCGTCGTACATGGAGCAGGTCTCCTAAAGGCTGTGCGTCAGATTTATAATATTTTCATATACTCCAAGTCGACCCCGAACCAGCAAATCGCCCAAGGATCCCTCACACAAATGGTTAGCACAGTTTTCGATAGGGTGCGTGTGAGGCTTGACCTGAAGGAACTACGGATGCGGGATGGCGACAAATCGCAAGGCGGCGCTTCGGACTCTATTGCTATAGATGTTTCCGAAACATCTCCCGCCAATGAGCCTGATCAGGCCTCGGAGACTGCTTCTGCTGTTACAATAGACCAGCCGGTTACTAAAGAACCGGCAGAGAAGCTTACTTTACAAAGTTTCGAATCGAGCAAGGACGTTGCGTCTGTTAATGAAAATGCTCCAACAATGGTCACTCGTGCCAGGATGAACCGTCAGAGGGCATCACGGTCTATCTCGGGCATTCCCGAGGATGAGCGAGACTATGCAGATGGTACCACAGAAGATGAAGAAGACGAGATTTACGTCAAGGATGCTTTCCTGGTTCTCAGGGCGCTTTGCAAATTGAGTCACAAGGTCCTTACCCATGACCAGCAGCAAGATCTGAAATCTCAGAATATGAGGACGAAGCTGCTGTCCTTGCATCTCATCCACTACCTGATCCATAATCAAGTCCCAGTGTTCACCTCTCCGCTTGTTACAATCAAGAATGGCACCAGCAACGGGGAGGCCATGACCCTTTTACAAGCCGTGCGGCCGCATCTCTGCCTGAGTCTGAGTCGGAATGGCTCAAGCTCCGTACTCAGGGTGTTCCAGGTCTGCTCTGAGATCTTTTGGCTCATGCTTAAACACATGAGGGTCATGATGAAGGTCTGTCGCATTCTGTTCCATATATAAGATTATTTCTAACTTGCAACAGAAAGAGCTTGAGGTGTTTTTAAAGGAAATCTACCTGGCTATACTCGAGAAGCGGAACTCGCCTTCTTTCCAAAAGCAGTACTTCATGGAGATTCTCGAAAGACTGGCAGGCGAGCCTCGGGCATTGGTAGAGATTTATCTCAATTACGACTGCGATCGGACCGCTTTGGAGAATATATTCCAGAAGTATGCATTGCCTTCTGTACGAGGGTCCACTTGTGCTAACATATGTCCAGTGTTATTGAACAACTCCAGCGATATGCAAGTGTCCCAGTGACTGTAACAGCCGCCCAACAACAACAGTATCAGGAGAACAATACCAAGCTCTCCAGTTTCGGAGCTGATTGGCACCAACGAGGCGCGCTCTCCCCATCGCTTACGACGGTTGCCGTTGCCACTACCCCACAGCCTAATCTCCAAAATGTTCCTCCAGAATACGTATTGAAAAATCAAGCCATCGAAAGTCTGGTGGAGATCTTGCAATCACTGGACAATTGGGCGGCACAGCGCATCGTCGAACAAACCGTTACTCCAAACGTAGCGTCCCATAAGTCGATGGACAACCCCAGAGAGTCCATTGACACAAATGCAGGGACCTATCTTTCCTCGCCCAGGATTGATGTAACGGATGGCGACACTGGTCGATCCACGCCGGTGGCAGAGGATGACCCGAGCGAAATTGAAAGAGTCAAGCAAAGAAAGATTGCGCTCACGAACGCGGTCCAACAGTTTAACTTCAAGCCTAAACGTGGAATGAAGCTACTGCTGAAAGACGGTTTTATACGTTCCGAGACCCCCGAAGATGTAGCCAGTTTTTTCTTCGGGAATGAACGCTTGGACAAATCTATACTGGGTGAATATCTCGGTGAAGGTGGCGCTGAGAATATCGCCATTATGCATGCGTTTGTCGATATGATGGAATTCGAAAAGCGACGTTTTGTGGATGCCCTGCGTCAATTCTTGCAGCACTTCCGGTTGCCAGGTGAAGCACAGAAGATTGACCGTTTCATGCTCAAGTTTGCAGAACGCTATGTTACCCAGAATCCGAACGCGTTTGCGAATGCCGATACGGCATATGTGCTTGCGTACTCTGTCATTATGTTGAACACAGACCAGCACAGTTCCAAGATGAAGGGGCCGCGTATGACGAAGGAAGATTTTATCAGGAACAACAGGGGCATCAACGACAACCAAGACTTGCCTCCCGAATATCTCGGCTCCATTTATGATGAGATCTCCAGTAACGAAATTGTGCTTGTCACCGAAAGAGAGCACGCTGCTAATCTTGGTATTGAGACTCCTGCTCCTACTGGTTTAGCGTCCAGAGCCGGGCAAGTCCTCGCGACTGTTGGAAGGGACATCCAAGGTGAAAAGTATGCCCAAGCTTCCGAGGAGATGGCCAGTAAGACTGAGCAGCTCTATCGAAGCTTGATTCGTGCCCAGCGGAAAACAGCTGTTAGAGAGGCGCTCTCACGGTTTATTCCGGCCACGTCTGTCCGGCATGTCGGTTCCATGTTCAATGTTACCTGGATGTCTTTCCTTTCCGGCCTGACTGCTCCCATGCGGGACACGGAGAATCTCGAGGTCCTCAAGCTCTGCATGGAGGGCATGAAGTTGGCGATACGCATTAGCTGTGCATTCGATTTAGAGACCCCAAGAGTGGCCTTCGTCACTGGTCTCGCAAAGTTCACGAACCTGGGGAACATCAGGGAAATGACGGCTAAGAACGTTGAAGCTCTGAAGGTCCTGCTGGAAGTGGCTCTTACCGAGGGCAACTCCCTAAAGGGCTCTTGGAGAGAAATTCTTACCTGCGTTAGCCAACTTGATCGCCTCCAGCTTTTGACTGATGGCGTCGATGAAGGCTCACTGCCCGATGTTTCGAGAGCTCGGATCATGCCTCAAGCACCTCCTGATCCTTCGCGCAGTTCATTCCAAGGCAAACGTCCTCGCCCTCGATCCATCAACGGTCCTCCTGCTGGGTTCCGCGCAGAGGTTGCAATGGAAAGTCGATCAGCTGAGATGATCCGGGGAGTAGACCGTATCTTCACCAACACCGCAAACCTTTCCCACGAGGCCATCATTGATTTCATCCGCGCTTTAAGCGAAGTGAGTTGGCAGGAAATCCAATCATCCGGAAACAGCGAATCTCCCAGGACATACAGTTTGCAGAAGCTGGTCGAAATCAGTTACTACAACATGACGCGAGTCAGGATAGAATGGTCGAAGATCTGGGAAGTCCTCGGACAGCACTTCAACCATGTCGGGTGCCACTCAAACACGACTGTCGTCTTTTTCGCGCTTGACTCGCTCCGGCAACTCTCGATGCGGTTTATGGAAATCGAGGAACTTCCGGGATTCAAATTCCAGAAGGACTTCCTTAAGCCGTTCGAGCACGTCATGGCAAACAGCAGTACTGCTACTGTCAAGGACATGATTCTCCGGTGTCTCATACAGATGATCCAAGCTCGGGGGCACAATATCCGCTCTGGCTGGAAGACCATGTTTGGTGTGTTCACCGTCGCCGCTCGAGAGCCTTATGAAGGTATTGTCAATATGGCTATGGACCATGTAGCCCAGATCTACAACACACGATTCGGTGTGGTCATAACCCAAGGGGCATTCCCTGACCTTGTTGTCTGCCTTACGGAGTTTTCGAAGAACATAAGGTTCCAGAAGAAGTCGCTGCAAGCTATCGAGACGCTCAGAGCAACAGTGGGCAAGATGATGAGGACTCCTGAGTGTCCTCTTTCTCACCGTGGCATGCCATCGGAGAACGTGCTCGAGGATACCAACTCAAACCTAGCGAAACAACTCAATCGCCAGTCTCCGGAGGAACAGTTCTGGTATCCCCTCTTGATTGCGTTCCAGGACGTGCTCATGACGGGTGATGACCTTGAGGTGCGATCGCGGGCACTTACGTACCTCTTCGATACACTCATCCGATATGGTGGTGACTTCCCTCGGGAATTCTGGAATGTTCTCTGGAGACAACTCCTCTACCCTATCTTTGTCGTTCTCCAATCGAAGTCGGAAATGTCCAAGGTTCCGAACCACGAGGATCTGTCAGTGTGGCTCTCGACTACCATGATCCAGGCGCTGAGGAACATGATCACTCTTTTCACGCATTACTTCGATAAACTGGAATACATGCTTGGGGGTGTGCTTGAACTTCTCACGCTGTGTATCTGCCAAGAGAACGATACGATTGCACGAATTGGCAGTAACTGCTTACAACAATTGATTTTGCAGAATGTTGCCAAGTTCCAGCAAGACCATTGGACCAAGGTGGTTGGCGCTTTTGTCGATCTCTTCAGCAAGACCACCGCCTATGAACTGTTCACGGCAGCTGCTTCCATGCCTTCCAAAGTGCGGAAGCCGTCCAACGGGGAAATTGTACCGGAGTCTACCGACGCAACACCGATTGAGGAGACTAACGCTGAATTCCCCCAGACCAACGGGTTGCGGAATGAGTCATCTGAGCATGAAGAAGGCGACGTGCCAGCACCAGCCAACCCTGAGTTGGAAGATTACCGACCCCAAACGATGGAGATGCAGCAGCAGCCAACTGCGGTGACTGTGGCCCGGCGTCGCTTCTTCAACCGCATCATCACGAACTGCGTTCTTCAATTACTCATGATTGAGACTGTTCATGAGCTTTTCTCCAACGATAAGGTTTACGAGAAGATTCCAAGCCATGAGCTCCTGCGGTTAATGGGACTTCTGAAGAAGAGCTACCAATTCGCCAAGAAGTTCAATGAGGACAAGGAACTCCGAATGCAGCTCTGGCGTCAAGGCTTCATGAAGCAGCCGCCGAACCTGCTCAAGCAAGAAAGTGGGAGTGCCGCGACTTATGTTCAGATCCTCTACCGCATGTACAATGATGAGAGGGAGGAACGTAAGAGCAGCCGTGGTGAGACTGAGGCCGCACTTATCCCGTAAGTATCTCGCTTGATTTAACTGATCTAAGAACAAATGGCTAACCTGCTACAGACTTTGCGCGGACATTGTCCGAAGCTTCGTCCGCCTTGACGACGAATCGCAGCACCGTAACATCGTCGCCTGGCGCCCTGTTGTCGTTGACGTCCTCGAGAGCTACACGAACTTCCCTTCGGAAGGCTTCGATAAGCACGTCGACACATTTTACCCCTTGGCCCTCGATCTTCTCGGCCGTGATCTCAGTCCCGAGATTCGCGTTGCCCTCCAGTCCTTACTTCGCCGCGTAGGAGAAGTGAAGCTGGGTTTGGCTCCTCCGAAGCCCCCTTCTCAAGCATCCATCAGTCCAAGGAGTTCTATTTCGCAGCAATACAGTCGTAGGTATAGTGGCGTGTCTTGAGATTCTGGGTGTCTTCTTTATTTTTGTGAAGATTGATATTTTTTATTTGCCTGGCTTGTGTTTTGGATATCCTTGTGCAATTCTTCTTAGATTTCATTCTAGGCTAGTGGGCCAATGTAAAGTTATCATTAGCATTTTTTATATATATTTTTCTAAACAATCGAAGTACTTTTCGCTATCTGCAGTGTATGATATGTTCGGGTGTGCATTTATTATCTATTACTTAATGTCAAGCGTTACCGACTCGGGTCTGTTGAAAGCTTGGAATCTCCCCAGATGCGTAGTGGGCAAGGAGGCCATCCATATCCTGCTCACCCATTTGCACTAGTTCCTCTAAACTCCAGGATTCGCAAATACCAGACATCCTTTTACACCTCCGTGTCAGCTTCAATGTTCGTTGCAAGTAGACATTTGCCATTGACATACCACTTCATTCTTTTCGGGCCTTCTTCGGCAGTGGGAGAGATCTCCCTCAGCTTCTTCCGTAATTTGCCCACATTATCTATCGCAGTCCCCATGTTGTCCGGGATAGCGTCCGCAACCTTTTTCCGGACAATTCTGGCCAGTCTAGGCCCATTCCCGTTGGTGCTGACCATCACCTGTAATGGACCATCCCGATGGACGCTGCCAAAGTAGAAATCACATTCTGGAGGCACATCTGCAATGTTGGCAGGAATGCGCTTCTCCTTACATAGCTTCCACACACGAGATGATGCCTCTGGGTCATCAATGGCGCAAAGTACCATGTCCGCTCCGTCAAGATCCGTTGGCTCGAAATGCTTATCTTTATGGGAAACCTGTCCCTCGGAGACTCGAAAGGCTACTTCATCGTTTAGGCCTGATGCTGGGCATATCACGGTTACTTTGGCGTCGGCATTGAGGGCGTGGAGGATGCGTCCGGCGGCTACCTATGCCAGGCACGTGGTTAGTCACTGCATCTTCGAGATATATATATTTCTGGCGCGGAGATAAGGGAGAAAGGACGACAGTCATACCTCACCACCTCCGACGACGACGATATTCTTATCTCTAGCCTGCCAAGCAACTATCAGAGAGCCACCTCCCTGGACAGGAGGATATTTATGCGACATGGTGACAGGCAATCAATCGGTGTACCACTGACTGGTCCTATCGCGGGGCATTATTTTATTATCGGCGGGGAAGAATCGGTACGGGGACCGAGAAGTGCCGAAGACGACACACTTTTTTTTCCTCCGGTTTTTTCTTTTTAGCTTCAACTCTTTTTCTTTTCCCCTCGTGACCTCACAAAACTTTTGCTCTCTTCTATTCAACCCATTTATAATCACACTATCTATGACTTTCTCTGTCATAACAGAAGTACTATCATGAGAGGAGTACAGATTTTTACCGGGACTTCGCATCCGGCTCTTGCTGAGACCATCTGTGAGCGCTTGGGAGCTGTCCCTGCTCGGGCAGACCTGGGGAAATTCAGCAATGGGGAAACCAGAGTGAACATCAACATCTCAGTACGGAACCAAGATGTCTATATTGTGCAGAGCGGCAGCAGCAAGATCAATGACAGTGTTATGGAGCTATTGATCATGATCTCTGCTTGCAAAGGTGGCTCTGCAAGATCCATCACAGGTACGTTTTTTCCACTACGGATTCAATTGATATATGGTCGCTGATGAAGTCCTTCTCTTACAGCGGTTATGCCGTATGATGCCTACCTCGTTTGACTAATGCACAAATGATGCTGACCCAGACGAGGTACTTCCCATATTCTCGCCAATCCAAGAAGAAGAGCCATCGTGGCGCTATCACGGCTCGAATGCTTGCGAATCTTCTCTCAGTAGCTGGCGTCGACCATGTTGTCACATTAGATTTGCATGTGAGCTTCTTCCATTCTATATTTGGCGACAAATCTTGTTGGAGTGGGACTAAGACTCGTTCGAATACTGCAGGCATCGCAAATGCAAGGATTCTTTGGCAAGCCTGTGGATAACTTGTTTGCTGAGCCCTTCATTGCCCGCTGGATCCGGATGAACGTGCCCAACTGGAGGGAAGCCGTCGTCGTTAGCAAGAATGCCGGAGGCACGAAACGTGTTACGTCGCTAGCAGACACGCTTAAGCTGAACTTTGGCATAGTCACAACGGATAGACGGCGCCCGAAGGCGTCTGCTAATATGGCAGACAGTACGCTTTTCTTCGATGCTGCCGAACCGGAGGCGGTTCGCACTCCCAAAGATAATCAGCCGTTCGATCTCCAGCTTCAATCTGCCAATGACTCGCCAGAAGAGGCTCTTAGCGAGACAAACGACGATTTTGACTCGCAGTCTGTGTCGGACAACCATCTAAGACCGGACACACCACCTGCGGCTCGTCGTCCTTCTGAATTGGAAGCTACACAAGAGCAAACAGATGTTCGCGTGTGTGATGTGATCACAGGCCGCCTCGTGCAGGGACAACTCGTAGACGATGATTATCCGTCCACGGCCCCTACTTCTGTGCCTGCATCAGGCGGAACCACTCCCGCCCTGACCGGTTATCAACACAATGCGGATGTTGTTCCCGACTCCATGGTGAACTCTCTCATTTCTACTACGTCGTCGTTACCACCGGATCACGCACTCGGAGGCACATTTGATGCTGCAGAGTCGTCCGATGAGGAGGGCAGTACTAGACACAATGAATCCGAGAAGACGATCACGTTGGTCGGGGATGTTCGCGACAGAACCGTCTTTATTGTTGATGACATGATCGACAAGTGCGGATCGTGGATTGCGGCCGCAGAAACAGTTGTGAAGCGTGGTGGCGCCAACAAGGTCTACTGCATTGCTACGCATGGACTTTTTGGGGAGGAATCTCTCGACCAGTTGGAAGCCTGTGACTCGATTGATTACCTTGTCGTGACCAACACGTTCCCCATTCCTCCGGACACGGTGAAGAGATCGAAGAAGTTGATCATCATTGACATCTCGAGTCTTCTCGCGGAGAGCATCAGACGCCACCACTACGGTGAAAGGTATGTCTTCTTCTCGCTGTCTAATGTTCAAAGCTAACTTGTTGCAGTGTCTCTGCACTTTTCCACCTCAACACGAATGAATAATGATTTGCATATGTTGGCTTTCACTGTTCTTCATTCATACGAGCTTGATGCATTGGTAAGACGGTGTTCGAAAATGACGGTCTAAAAATTTGATGATTTATTTCATGGCGTTTTACTTGTGACTTCTGCAGGAACCGGATTCTGGAAGTCATCTATCATGATACCTCGCTTTTCTTTTTCTCTCGGGATGCAAATCGTGCATTTGTCTACATTTGCATGGCGGGCTGGACATCTAAGAAATGATCCAGACCTCACTACATAGACTGATTAAGGTCTAGAACGCGCAAACAGGCAATACACCGCCTTTTTTTTTTTTT